>NW_027223339.1:3980061-4084183 GCF_030449975.1 Polyergus mexicanus | reverse complement strand
AAGCAGTGGTATCAACGCAGAGTACTAACGATACCGTTACCAGCCTCGCGGGCCGACCAGCCGCCCGCAATTTTGAGGCTCGGCGCCTATGGCGCCCCTAAACTTCCACACCCGTGTCGCGGCCCCCCCACCGTGGGGCCGCCCCACCACGCGCTCCCACCACGCGCCGACTCGCGTGAGTGGGAGGCCGACCGCCGGTATATGAGGCGCTCCGGCAAACGTAGAGTTACCAGTTCCCGATCCCGAGTCCTACCTCGTACAACTCCAGATCCGAAACCTATACCGCGTTACACCAGGCTACGGGCTACCCGTAGTTACGCCGGGCTACCGGTTGCTGGGACGGCGCACCCTAACACCTAGCGTTACACCAGGTCACGGGCTACCCGTGGTTATGCCGGGCTTCCCGGTTGCTGGGACGGCGCATCCTACCCCGCGTTAAACCAGGTCACGGGCTACCCGTGGTTATGCCGGGCTTCCCGGTTGCTGGGACGGCGCATCCTACCCCGCGTTAAACCAGGTCACGGGCTACCCGTGGTTATGCCGGGCTTCCCGGTTGCTGGGACGGCGCATCCTACCCCGCGTTAAACCAGGTCACGGGCTACCCGTGGTTATGCCGGGCTTCCCGGTTGCTGGGACGGCGCATCCTACTAGTCGATAAGTTCGCACCGCGTTATACCGTAAGACCGTTTGCATATATACCGTGACCCGTTTGCATCGTAAGACCGCTTTGGTCTCCGCGTTCTAGTAGCTTCTCGTATCGCTTTGTAAATACACCGCGACCTGTTCGTATTATAAGACCGCATTGTACATACCGCGACTTTTAACTAGAGAATAAAATAGACTTTAGAATTCCCGCCGGTGTCGCGCCGTTTCTATCTTCACCCCCGGCCCTCAAACTACTACGGGAGCTTCAGTCCTTTTAAGGATAGAACACCGAGGACGCCGACGCCCCGTCCTTTTAAGGATAAGGCAGTCAGGCAGTTGGAATTACATTGAGGGCCCCGCGACACCCCGTAGTGTTTAAGATCTGTACTGTCCCAATAATAATAATCGTAGGTTAATTGCATGCTAAACCCCGCGACTGCGGAACACGGCCGTTTGAGCCACGCTCGCTTCCCGGGCTCCACGCGCACAACTGTATACACGCACCGTTCCCGCATGTTGCTTCGCGCTTAGTTTTAAGTATTAAATATCGTTTGTAATAACCGCATGAATAAACAGGTTTGTTTAAACCGATTACCCGAAGGTAAAATAAGTTGGAGTTTCCCCCTTCTCCCGAATCCTGGCACCGGCGAGCCTTGATCCGCGGCGTACGGGAAAGGTGAACCGTTACAATATATATATATATAGATGCGTAAAAGAAAGAAAGACACAGATATATATATATATCTGTGTCTTTCTTTCTTTTACGCATACACTCCACCTATGTGAACTTAGCACCCGACTTTAATAAAAAATTTTTTTCGTACATGCATTCGGTTACGCTCGGTTTGTACCCGTTTGTACCATTTTTTATTTTGTTTGTACCTCAAAGGGGTAAAAGTTACGAGGGGTTAAAAAATCATCAGCACCCCACTTTGAGATACAGTAATCTTCCAAATGCCATTTGATTAAGCATTGTTTGTACCCGTTTGTACCGCTTTTCATTTCGTTTGTACCCCTACGGGGGAGGAAATACGGAATATTAAAAAATCGTCGAAGGGGTAACTCTGCCATTTTTAAAGATATTCGAAATCTGTAAACGGGTGCTGTTTCGTAATCGTTTGTACCCGTTTGTACCGCTTTCCGTTCCGTTTGTACTTCTACGGGGGTGAAAGTACTGCATTTTCAAAATAAGGGTAAGAGCTAACTCTGCCATTTTTAGAGATATTTCAATTCTCTAAACGGGTGCTGTTTCGGAATCGTTTGTACCCGTTTGTACCGCTTTTCATTTTCGTTAATTCTCGCTTGTGTCGCGCACGCAGTAAGCTTACTCATCTCACACTCATTACGAAGAGTATCGCATTCGACCGCTTTTCACTTTCTTCCGGCGGTCAGCTCTTTAGTGTTTCCGATAATTCTTGAACTTTTTATTGTTAAGCTAATGTAACATTGTATAAGTGGGGAGTTCGAGAGCTTTGAATCGTTCATCACATCGCGTTTGTCTTCTGCCTCGCATTAAAATCCATCCTGCGTCCGCGATCAAGATTTCCGTTCTCGCGAGGTCTTCTAGCAAGAGGATCTTTAAGATTTCCGAAACGCGGAGAAAAGCAAGTCATAGACGGTAATTTAAGAAGATTTCCGATCTTAAACGCGGGATACGTGTCGTCGCTCGCTCCCCGGGTTTTTGAATAAACGTGCTTTAAAACCTACGCTCACGTGAGTAATTTCTTTAACTTATATTCCTGCAACAAATCCACGGATTCGCGCTACATACTGCTTCTCGTTTGTTGTGCCTCCGGAGAGGCACGGTAGTTGGGATCGTTTACCGGAAGGAATTTAGGAATTCGGGCTCCGCCCGAGAACTGCACTGACTTTATTTAAATAATTCTGACACTTTTGAATTTAAATAAATATATAAATGTTAAAGCATGTAGAATAGGATTTCAAATTGCCGCGTAAGATGGCGGACGAAGGCAATTGTAAATGCCATGCGCAGTTATCGAAAGAGGTGTTCGAGAGTCGCGTCGTGGCAAGTGCGTAGAATCGTCACTTTTTGAGCGGAACCGGTAATAAGAGTGTGTGTGTCGTACCACGCGGTGGAGAGAGTGTGTTTGTGTGGAGAACCCTGCCTCGACGGTCGAGGGCTTATCCAAGACATTGTGTGATTGAGTCAGGAGAATTTTTGTATATTCGTTATTCGTATGTGTAAAAAAGTGTGCTCTGGTTCCTCAAACCCCACACTTAATTAAATAAAAGTATTTAATTGTTTCTCTCGCACGAAAGTATCGGCCATTACTAAACTCATTACCACGTTTATTGAACCGTATCCACCATCCTACGAACGACGAGAACAATTGCTAGAGTCGAGCACATGCAACGGAGAAGAGAAATTAACATAAATAACTGTTTTATTCGTGACTTGGCTTAATTACAATTCCCGCACATTCGCTCGCGTCGCGTATCGCGATAGCGGATATCTTGACGTGCGCGTGTCTAGAGTCGAGTTTCGGTCTCGAGATTCGCTTCTCGCTTCTTTGTATGTATTTCTGCCGACTGCGAGGCTACTCGATATTATAATAATTATCAACACTCGCTTTGACACTCGCGACTGTTAGCGATTTCACACGCGTGGAGGTAATTAAGAATAAAGATTGCCCGCGTTAGGTAAATTAATGATCAAGACTGCCTGCTTGATAGTTATTGTGACTACCCGCGTAATATTAATTAATGATAAAGACTGCCCGCCGCTCGTTAGCGATGGGTCTTTTTATTATCTCCCCTTGGTTTTCTGGGAGGGGATCGTTTAGCGACAAGACTATGTGTCGTGTCGCTTGATTTTGGCAAGATCTGGATGCAAGCGAAGGAGTTCTAAGCAGGACTTCTTTGCTTGCATTTTCACAATTTCTTTATTCCTTTTTACTTCGCTTTTAAGTAGGACTTCTACGTTGCATTTTCGCAATGTCCTTCTTCCGCTTGCCCTGATTTCCGCGTTTTCGCAATGAAATGATTGCATAGGCTTCACACATGGCTCGCGTTGTCAGCGCTTTGCTCAGTCAACGCTCGTAACGTGATCTGTATTCGCGTTACACGTTGAGCAATGCCTTATTGTATAAAATAATCTAAATATCTATTAATTCGTGTATAGCCTTTTCGGGCTATAACACGCTCAAGTCTGAGCGTTTCTATCAGTTTCGGGCGATCTCGTCGAGGTCGACTCCTGATCATTATTATTATCATTATTATTACAATATTTTCATTTTTTTTTAAACATACACAATTTAAACACATACACAAATTATTGAATGAACATTATTATTATTAAAAAAGTGTTAATTATTTCTGCATCTCCACCATATTCCTTTACGCTATCCTTTTCCTACTTCTGCGCTATCCTTCTCCCACATGCATGCGATCGCCTCGTGCTATTCTTCTCGCACAGCCTTGTGAATGCATCTCGCATCATCCGCGATGCACGTGGACAAGGCATGCAGCTTCGCGCTATCTTTGTCGCACTTACTCGCGTATGCCTCGCGCTATTTCTCTCACACCTATTCGCGGGCGCGTGCGTTCCCTCTTTCCCGCGAACTCCTCGCCTATCAGTTTCGCTGCGGTCCCCTTTTTCCCGCGGACTTCTTGTCTACTGCTTTCGCCGCGGTCCTCTGTGTGATGTCATATCTCCCGCGTCGGTTTTCCCTCGCCCCTCATCCCCCTCAGAGGACCTGAGTTAGAACCGGCCTAGTTATACTCACATTGTATAATAAAAGTGCCGTTAGATTTTTGATTACGGCTTTAGTTCCTAAAATATTTTAATCGAAAGTTTATTAAAACGATTATAGACATAAAACTCCGGATAAGCTACTTGGTAGTGCCGTGGCGCCTGTACATAGGCAAAACTGTTGATAGCCAGTTAGTTTTCTTTATATACTTGGCGTCGCGATGCTACCACGTTATTGGATTCAAAAAATCTGTGGTCATATCAATGAAAAGAATCAATGCTCCGCATGCAAAAGTGATGTCAAATGTAAGATGATTCATTAGTATGTTGATAATCGTTAAGCCCGGTTCTCCTAATTTATATAGTGTATAATTAATTAACAATTATGATATGTGGAGTTGGGATATATATTCGTCCCGCCGACGGTGTTTTTTTCCCACGTATTGCGAGATTATGGTTTTCAACGTCCGGTTGGCTCTTTCGACTGGGTTACATTAGGGTGTGTACGTTGGGAAGGTGCGGTGCTTAATCCCGAACTGTCGTAGCGTATTCTCGAGTTGTCGCGACGTTAACTGGATCCCGTTATCGGAAACTACGAGGTCCGTGGCGGTATACAATGTGTTCGGAAAATTCTCGGGTTACGCTTACGGCGGTGGTGCGTTTCAGGGACACCATCTCCACTCACTTGGAGAATCGTTCTTGCATGGTCAAGAGCCACACATATCCCTGGGTCGAGCGTAGTAATGGACCAACTAGGTCGATCGCGATCTGTTGCCACGGAGCTTACACGTGGGTCGCGCGGAGCTTACCCGCGGGACGCTGTTGCGACGCTTTGTGAGTTGCGCAGTTCTCGCAATTTCGGACATATCGGGCAAGATCCTTCAACATTTCCGCCCAGTAATATAAACAAGCTACGCGGGCTATAGTTTTCGCGGTGTCTAAGTGGCCGGAGGCTAGGTCGTCGTGGAGACGGTGGAGGACATCGGGTCGTTGCGGCGTGGGGACAAATTGCTTCCACTGGTCCTCTGGTGGGATACCATATCTTGAAAGTCCAGGTCGTGGCGGAACAGTTTCCACTCGTGTAGGCGGTAATCTGAATATTTGGTAGGCTGGGTCCTAAGGCCCTGACGGATACGGTTGTACCAGATGCATTGGTTGCCCCCTTGTACGGCGCAGGTCTCCGGCTACCGTGACATGGTGTTGGCCATTTTGTTCAATACTCTTTTTCGGTAGTCCATATCAAAATCGAACTGGAGCTCAAATATTCAACGTCCTAATCGGCCAGTAGGATTGTCTAGGTTGCTGCAGGCATCGGAGTGACTGGTGGTCTGTGACAACCGTAAAGCGGTACCCTTCGAAGTAGTCCCGCATTCGTCGGATGCTCCAAACAAGACACTTCAATTCCGTGGCGCTATAGTTTTTCTCAGAGCCGTTCAAGATTCGACTGGCATATGCCTTCATCAAAAACCTGGCAAAGCGCTGCCCCGATGCCTGATGTGCTGGCGTCAATCTGCAGGACAAACAATCGGTTGAAATCGGGGCAAGCCAGCATTGGCACGGAGGTTACTGCATCTCTCAATTTTTGAAACGCCTCTTCCTCCCTCGCCAGGTGAACTGGACGTTTCTCTTCGTTAGTTGGATCAATGGGGCGGCGATCGTCGAGAAGTTTAGTATAAAACGTCGATACCACGACGCCATGACCAGAAATTGGCACACCTGCCCGTCGTTACGTGGTGTCGGCCACGTTGTGATGGCGCTAACCTTATCGGGGTTTGTCCGAATGTCTTCCTGAGGCGCGTTCCACTTAACGACCGCAACGATCGCGAATATCATTTGCCTTTGTTTAATTTTCGGTGAACAACAAGGATAATGATACTGTGAGCATTGCGGTCATTAAGTGGAATGCGCCCCTGGTCGACTATGTGCCCGAGGTACTTTAACCGGTTTTGGCAGAAGTGGCATTTCTGGATATTTAGGCGGGCCTCGCGTAAGCATCCGAAAACTTCGGCCAAGTGAGCGAGGTGGTCTTCGAAGGTCCGGCTGATGATAACAATGTCGTCCAAGTAGACCAATACGTGGGGCTCTAGCTCCGGTTCAAATATACTATCCAGCAGCCGCTGGAACGTGGTTGGAGCGGAGTGAAGTCCGAATGGCTCGACTCGAAATTGTAACAGTCCCCTATCCGGGTTTGTAAATGGAGTGGCCGGGCGGCTGGTCGGGTCGAGCGGGACCTGCCAACTGCCGTCCTTTAAATCCAATGTGGATAGGTATCGAGCCCCTCGTAATTTGTCGAGGGTTGCGATAATATGCGGTAGAGCAGTGCTGGGATTTAGTTGCAACTTTCGGCCGGATTTCTTGACTCACGCCTACGGTTCTTCCTCTTACTGCTCGCGCCCTAGCAACGCAGCGCCGAACAGTCGTAACTAGAGAGCGCGTCACTAGTCTCAGGAATGTGCGTATCACAAATGTAATAACGCAATACTCTAATAGCAAAAGTCCTCCTTAAAATTTTTTATTTAATACTTTATTTTGTATTAATAACTAAAATAATTATTATTCTATTATTAATTATGTATATATTCTGTAACAATTTAAAATATTTGTGTTTTATTCAAAACTCTTAACGCACTGTTATATATCAATTTACGTAAAATTATGTTATTTATTTTCACAATTGTTCAAGATTGAAACATTGAATTTAATCGATAAATTTAAACTGTAAATTCAACCGACAAATCTGAACGGTAAGAGCCGCAATCAAAACCCGAGCGAGAATGAACATCGTCGCGATCAGCCGATCGGCGCGTGATGGCGTGATCATAATAAAGAAAAAGTGTGACAAACAGCTAGTTCTCAAAGGTTCGACGTAGAAAAACCTTGTTATTCCCATCGACAGAGCGCGAGCTTCCGCGGTCGATGGATTTAGTCTGCCTGTAACGACGTTTCGAGCCGGTCGACGTTCATCGAGCTCGATCAACTTTTTTTCTCTATTCTCGCTCGTATCGGAGTTACAGTGGCTTACTCGTCTCAGAATCGTTCCAAATTGTCTCGCATCCGATCTGGCGCACATATTCTCACGGCGGTCAATTCGGGAAAACCTCACGCTGTATTATTTTCGCTTTTCGTGCTAAAACATTGTGAAAATTAATTGTTTGGAGTCCGAGAATCGACGCTCGTTATCCGCATCACAAATGTCCTCTGTCTCGCGCTAAATTCCATCCAGCGTTCGCGGTCAAGATTTCCGTTATCGCGAGAGTTTCTAGCAAGAAGCTCTTAATCAAGATTTCCGAACCGCGCAAAAGGGCAGTAATTAACAGGACAATCAAGATATCCGTCGGAACCGCGGAATACGTGCCGTCGCTCGCTCCTATTCTTCTAAATAAAGCGAGATCAAAATAATCTGCATTCGAATCGAGTCTTTTCTAAACTCTCCTTGTCCTCCAGCGGATCTACGGATTCGCGTTACACACCGCTTCTCGCTCATCTCTGAGCGTCTCTTTCAGTTTCGGGCGATCTCGTCGAGGTCGACTCCCGAACAACAATATATATTGAAATATGAAAATAAATATAAATATATTGAAATACATTTTATTAGAAGAAGACACGCTTGCTGCATATAAAAACTATATATTAAAAATTATAGAGATTATATATAAAAAAAAACTATGTATATATAATTATAATATAATTGGGAGGACAATAGATTTCCTCATCACCCATGAGGTACTATTGTTGATGCGTTTTTTTATATGGTTTCCCCAGTTGGCCTATTCCGCTAAAGAGGACAACAACAAATAATGATACAATTTAAGAAATTAAGGCTCTCAAGTGATATCACAAATTAAAATAATCGCGGACTAGTAAGAGCCATACGCGGATGGTAGTGCGTCAGTTTCATAAAAAAATAAGTTTTTTAGTTATTATTTTCATATTTCAATATATATTATAAAAATAAATAACATATAATTTTATGCAAATTGATATATAACAGTGCATTAGGAGCTTTGAATAAAACATAACCCAGACAGCACAAGGATGTCCTTAGGACGTCCAAAGGGCATCCAGGACATACATGTAGGATATCCTCAGGATATCCCATTGTAATCCTCAGATCTCCTCTGGATGTCCTGAGGAAGAGTAAACGATAGCCGTATATTAACCTCTGGAGAATCCAGGGAGATCCTGTGGAACATTCTAAGGATTTTTATAGGATATGTTAGGGATATTTTTCGTATGTTTCAAGGAGCAAATTTTAAAATTTAAATATAAATTAAAATTATGTTTTGTTATTTACTGCCAATATTAAAAATCTAATATTAAAAATAGTTCACCGTTCTTTAATATTTGAGGCTTTCGTGCTGTACATGAATATTTTAGGTTTAGCTCCCGAGTTTGAGTTGTGTAATATTTTCTAAACAATCCAATATCTGAATTCCCTATGTTGGGATTGCATCAGAAATTGAACTGATAGAAAATAATTACATTTGTAATTTCCTGTCAGTTGCTCTTTGCAAGCTTTATATAATTCTCATGACCAAATCTCAAATACGAGTTCGCGTGTCGCATAGCGGTAAACAAACGAACTAGCGGTTGAATACTATTGTTTGTAAAGTTTTTGGAATGTTGCGAACAGTAACATTTCTCATGAAATATTAAATAAATAATAATTTTGGATATATGAAAATGTGCGCATCAAATTCAATTATTAATATTAAACGAAATTAATGTTAACAATTAATTGCACATGTATATGTCCTCTGGAAATCCAAAAGACATCCAATATAATAGACAGGGCAAATATATCCTACAGACATCCAGGGGTTATCCAGTGGACATTTATAGGACATTAATACTTAGTATAATACTTAAGATTTCTAAATTATATTAAATAGCCGACACAACTAAAAATAAGTATGTATGCATATTAAATTTTTATAAATATATTTATAATAATATATCTTAAAACATCCTACAAATGTCCTGAACCGTCCTGGACATATTCAGGATGATCCTGAGGATGTTTTGTGCTGTCTGGGTAAATAATAATTTTGGATATATGAAAATGTGCGCATCAAATTCAATTATTAATATTAAACGAAATTAATGTTAACAATTAATTGCACATGTATATGTCCTCTGGAAATCCAAAAGACATCCAATATAATAGACAGGGCAGATATATCCTACAGACATTCAGGGGTTATCCAGTGGACATTTATAGGACATTTAATACTTATTATAATACTTAAGATTTCTAAATTATATTAAATAGCCGACACAACTAAAAATAATTATGTATGCATATTAAATTTTTATAAATATATTTATAATAATATCTTAAAACATCCTACAAATGTCCTGAACCGTCCTGGACATATTCAGGATGATCCTGAGGATGTTTTGTGCTGTCTGGGAAATATTTTAAATTGTTACAGAACATATACGTAATTAATAATAAAATAATATTTATTTTAGTTATTAATACAAAATAAAGTATTAAATAGAAAATTTTAATGAGGACTTTTGCTATTAGAGTATTGCATTATTACAATTGTAATACGCACGTTCCTGAGACTAGTGACGCGCTCCTTAGTTACGGCCGTTCGGCGCTGCGTTGCTAGGCCGCAAGCAGTAAGAGAAGGAACCGTAGGCGTGAGTCACGGAATCCGGCCGAAAGTTGCAACTAAATCCCTGTACTGATATAAATATAACAATAAGAATAAACGAAAAGGGCTAGTAAGAGCCGGGTGCTGAAATTGAATACACCGTTATTTCCATAAAAAAAATTAAATAAAATTGAACCAAAGATCTTCTTTATTAAATGTTTCGATCCTTCTTTTGGATCATCTTCAATATAAAAATACACAACGTCGTCTGTCTCGACCTTCGACCTCACATTTCGTTCGTGCAGTGAGTCCTCTTATATTTATATTTATACTATACTAGAATATTAATATTCAATAAAATAAATAAACTAAAAAAATATATGAAAAAATGATAAGTTGACGTATCTAAAAAAAAACTAAAAAATATTAAATTCACATATCTAACAACAATAAGATACATTCATAAGAATTTATATTTTATAAATTTATAAATTATAAACTATAAGCATATACGTATACTATTAATTAAAATGTACAAATTAGAAGTTAAAAATCTACAACTTAACGCCTAAATAAACTCATAAAAGAAAAGGAAACTCAAAGGTCAGAGCCCGAGCTTCTCTTTGTATCTAATTCTAATTCTAATTGTAAGTTTTAGTCCTAATCTAAGTTCCCTATTTATTATATATCTAATACATAGCAGACTCACAGCCAAAATTATTAACTATATTTCTTTAAATAAAATTAGATTTATTAATAAGTTTATCCTAATTCTCTAATATCCTAATATACATAATATAAAAACTAATATCTATTTATTATATATATAAGTACCGTCTGTGTGTCTGTCTGTATGTCTGTCGGACCGCAAACTATTTCAACATTTATTACTTCTACATTATACAATTTTTTCGAAATTGGTACCAAAATTTTGCTAATTTTTCGGGGATGGCTACTATGTGCTTTTTTTCAGTTTTACACCCTATCCTCACCCGTTCACGCATTCTCATACGCACCCATACGCAAAACCATTACTTCCATATTTATGAACCGATTTTCTCGAAATTGGTGTCAAAATTTTGCTAATTTTTCGGGGATGGCTACTACGTGTTTTTTTTTAGTTTTACATCCTCACTCACTCATGTATCTACATACGCATTCACAAACAGACAACCGATTTTTTCGAAATTTTCTCGAAATTGGTACTAGAATTTTGCTAATTTTTCGGGGAAGGTTACTGTGAGTTTTTTTTTACACCCCCACCCATCCACCCGCGAACTCACATACGCACTCACACACGGACAACTGATTTTTTTGAAGTTTTCTCGAAATTAATAATAAAATTTTGCTAATTTTTTGGAGAAGGCTACTATGTGGTTTTTTTTTATTTTACACCCCCACTCACTTATCCATACACCCACACATGCACCCACGTATGTAAAATAGATTTTCTCGAAATTTTCTTGAAATTGGTATCAAAATTTTACTAATTTTTTGGGGAAGGCTACTATGTGGTTTTTTTTTAAGTTTTACACCCTCACCTATCCACTCACACACTCACATATGCACCCACACACGCACAACCGATTTTCTCGGAATTTTCTCGAAATTGGTAACAAAATTTTGCAAATTTTTCGGGGAAGGCTACTATGTGTTTTTTAATAAGTTTTGCAACATCACCCACCCATCTATGCACCCATACACGCACCCACATACGCACAATCGATTTTTTGAAATTAATCAAATATATTCTTATCAAATATAAAAATTTTGCTAATTTTGGAGTATGGCTAATATGTGTTTTTGTTTTAGTTTTACACACTCACCCATCCACTCACGCACTCATACATGCACCCATATACGCACAAATATACATTTATGTTGTTGCCAGATTTAAAAAAAACGCCCCTTATGGGTAATAAGAGTTTATATCTCTTGACGTGTGAGTCATTTCATAAATGACTATATAAATAAGTTGCTGATTTCAAATGTTTAATGTCATTGATAAAGTAAATAAATTGATCAAAACAGAAAATATTAAATATTAAGATGGAAGAAATAAATTAATCGAATGAAATTGAAAATGAATTAATGAATAAAAATATTGAATATGAAAATACAAGTGTTACTGGACAGAGCAAAATAGAGCAAGATAGAGAAATTAAAGAATTTAAAAAAGATAAATGTTAAAAAATAATTTAAAATGCAAATGTTCTAAATATTTTACTTGGTATTAAACTCTTAATAATTCTGTTAATAATTATTTTAGTTATAAAATAAATTACTTTAATAATTATTTTATCTTAGAAATAAATGAATCAAATGAAATTGAAAAAGAAATAAATAAATCGAATAAAATCAAATTAAAAATGTATTATTGAATGAAAATAATGAACATGAAATTATAAATATTACTGGACAAAGCAAAATAAAGCGAGATAAAAAAATTGAAGAATACAAAAATGGTAAATATTAAAAAATAATTAATTAGTTAATCTTTGAAAATAAAAAAAATTATTCAATTAAATTGCAAATGTTATAAATATTTTACTTGGCATTAAACTCTTAATAATTCTCTTAATAATTATTTTGATTATAAAATAAATTACTTTAATAATTATTTCATTTTGCATTTTATTTTTCTTATTCTTCTTATTCTTCTTAATATCATCATTTCCCCTAATCTAATTTATAATTAAAAAATTTCAGTACTGGATGATGAGCTGGATCTATTATTATTATCAGCAGTAATTGGATATGAAAGTCAAGAGCAGAAGAAGAAAGAGAAATATGTTAAAGAAAATAAAGACAACACTAAAGAAATTAAGAAACGTAAAGATGAAGATAATAAGAAAAATAAGAAAAGTAAAAAAATAAAACTTTATTTTAATAAATTTTTATATTAAATACAAATACATTTATTATATACAATACAAATACATGTATTATATAAATATGTGTATTTATATGAAAAAATAATAAAATGTAAATTTTAATTTAAAAGAGAATTAAATTTTATGGGGATTGCATTGGATTTTTTTAAATTTATTTATTGTTATGTCAATAGATTGCATCCCTTAACGTTTCAGGGAGATCATCGTTAAGGGAGTTGTTTATCAACAACCAGCGCGATATTATTTTTGGTGTTATATTCGATTATAGTCGAATGGCATACGGTTTGAACGCGATTGATCGTTGGCCTTATATTATTCTAAATATTATTATTTATCGTGTTATTTGTGTTATTTCTAATTACTATTTAAGTTATTAAGTTTAATTTCTTAAAATACATGTTGTTATTTTCCGGTGTGAGTGCGTGCATGTGCGTAATACATGCGCTTCGATAATAAAATCATGTCTGAGGACGCAAGATTTTATCAGTCCTTGTGCTTTTTCTAATTATTAATTAAGTTATTCAGTTTGATTTCTTACAATATGTGTTGTTACTTTCGGATGTGAGTTAGTCTATGTGCGTAACACGTGTGCTTCGATAACGAAATTGTGCCTGAGAACGCAATATTTTGATATTAACGAGTGTTCAGGAGAGAGAAGAAAGGAGATACTTGAAAAAAATATTTGGGCTTTCTTCGGTACAAACTAATAAAAAACGAAGTAAGTATTGGTGCATAAAAGAATCAATTTGTTGTGTTCCTATTGCTATATTCTCATCATTATTACATTTATCATAGCTATTGGGTTGAGTAAAAAGTCATTGCGTATTTTTTGTATGTTTTTCAAAATCATTTATTTATATAAAGAACAAAGATCAATCAATGATATATTTTCTGTTTTGTTCAATGACCTTTTGCCATCTTTCGGTGAGCTTCATAATTCCCCATTCGTAGAAGGACCTGTCTTTATTGGCGAAAAACTGAACAAGGTGCTGATTTACCGCCTCATCTGAATTTAACGTTATTCCACGCAAAGAGTTTTGAAGAGAGCGAAACAAGTGGAAGTCTGACGGTGCAAGGTCAGGCGAGTATGCTGGGTGGGGCAACACATCCCATCCAAGCTCCAATAATTTTTGACGGGTCGCCAAAGATGTGTGTGGTCTTGCGTTGTCGTGATGGAACACAACTCCTTTACGATTGACAAGCTCCGGACGTTTCTGGATGACAGATTCGTTCAAACTGTCCAATTGCCGACAGTACACATCCGAATTGATTGTTCGGTTCCTTGGTAGGAGCTCAAAAAACACCACACCCTTCCAATCCCACCACACTGAGAGCATAACCTTCCTCTGATGAAGTTCTGCTTTTGAAGTCGTTTGAGGCGAATCATCACGTCGGGACCAAGACCGTTTGCGTTCCACATTGTTGTAAACAATCCACTTCTCATGACCAGTTATCATTCGTTTCAAAAAAGGCTCGTTTTCTTCACGTTTCATGAGCATATCGCAGATGTTTATACGCGCCGTCAAATGAACTTCTTTGAGTTCATAAGGAATCCAAATATCGAGCTTGCTTACGTATCCCACCTTCTTTAGGTGGACGTGAACACTTTTTTGACTGATTTTCAATGTTTCTGCAATCTCTCGTGTCGTGTAACATGAGTTTGACTTGATCAATGCCTTTATTTTGTCGTCATCAACCTCGGTGGGCCTTCCTGACCAAGGAGCATCTTTAAGATCAAAATCACCAGCGCGGAATTTCTTGAACCAGTTTTGGCACTGACGTTCTTGTAGAGCAGTGCTCGGATTTAGTTGCACATTTCGGGCCGAAATCGGAGGCGCCGCCTATCGTTGCCGTTGCCCCGACAACCGCTCGAGGCTCGACGGCCGAGCCGCCGAAATCGCACGTGCAACGCGCATGCTATGTCTCAGGAGTGTCCCTATATGAAAAATATGCTGGAATCGTACCTTCCGCCAAATTATCATTAAAATTTGCTTTACTTGATAATTTTTATAAATTTTTATTATTAATATATTATATATGCAATCTATTATACACATACGTTATAATAATATATTTTAGATATATATATATATATATATATATATATATATAATAATTATTATAATTTTGATAATAGCTTTCCACATCACCTATGAGGTACTATTGTCGATGCGTTTTTTTTTAAAGTGGTTTCCCCAGTAGGCCTATTCCACTAAAAAATAATGAAGATAATGAAATATGTGACTTGGCAGGAAAGCAATATTTGATATTGTAAGATATTATATAAAAATAAAAGAGGAAGCAGAAAAAACCAAACAAACCAATTTGTTTCGAAATTTTAATTTGATATTCTAGGTCGTTTGCACGATTCTACTAAGGATGATATATCCACAGAGATTGTAGAAGAACTAATTCGCATCAGCGAGGATAATGATGTATCGCTCAAAGAAGAACGTTTTTCTGTTTTAATAAATTTCATTTTCGAGAAAGAGCATTCACATAAATATGTAGATCCAAACATAGAGAAAATTCGAAGACCGAAATTTGTAAGACGTGGATAACACGATGCATCTCAAATTTTGAAGAATTCGACCCCCTTTTCTAATCGTGCCTTCAGAGAAAGATCACATTGCAAATCGCAACGTTCTGCATGAAATTCTGGGCTTTGTTCCTCGATTTGCACAGTGAGAGGATTCTCGAAAAGTATTAAATCTTTTCGTAGCGTTTCGAAGTCTTTGAAACGTGAATCAAATTGATTAATTAGGGAATCAATTATATTAATTTGTTTTTTAAAATTACAATTTGTGCCATGTTCTTCAAAGAGAATTTGGCAAGAGGGAAAAAAGTGAAGAATATTTATTTCTTATTGATTTTTAAATAATTGCAATTTTCTGCGAAATGAATCGACATGACTAACTAATTGTGAAATGATTTGACCGATCTTTTGTAACTTTAAATTCAAAGTATTTAAATGGTTTGTCATGTCAGTTATTAGAGCAAGCTCGCAAAGTGAATCTAAATCTTCGAAAAAAAATTTAAATTCCTCATATTTTGTAGAAACGTTCTCTTGCAAGAAAATGAAGATCTCTTTTTTTATTGCAAAGAACTTTTCCAAACATTTTCCTGCACTGAGCCACCGAACTTCACAATACAGAGGCACATCTGTATAAGTTGCGTTATGCTCCTCGAGAAAGAGTAGAAACTTTCGATGAGAAAGAAATTTGTGACCGCTTTTAATTATATTAATAATTTTCGTGACAGTTTGCATTGCGGTGCATAGTTTCACAATCTTCCCATATAACCCTTTTTGATGAATAATACAATGAATAACAGGGATCTTCAAATCTCGCTGCTTTAATTGACCGAAGAATCTATTTGTTGAACCTATCATTGCTCTTGCACCATCAGTTACGATAGCTGAACATTTTGAAAAATCTATGTTAAATTTATGAAGAGTATCGTTAACAGCTTTGAAGATATCAATACCGAAAAAGGTCCACCGAACGAAGGTCTGAATAACCAGCGTAATAGTTTATCGTTTTCCAAACCTGCCAGTTCGTTCGATCCGATTCCAAACGCCACGAGACGTTTAACTTCGGGATAATAAAAGAGGGTTGTTGCGCCCTTCCATCGATTCATCCTTCCTCGAGTCTGGACGTAACATAGCGTTTGATGAGATTATTAATTATTGATATTTGATGACATTAATAATTATTGATATTAATTATAAGCGAAAATATCTCAAGAATGTTTTGCATTATAAAATAAATTATTTTTTGAATAAAATATATAATAATCATTTGAGTTATTAAATTTTAAATTATATATACACACACAATTATTAATCTTCAATTTTCTTTCGAAAACAATTATTCCTTTATAACATAAAGAAAATATGAAATTTATTATAAAATAAAACTTATGAGATTATTCGAGCAATTATTGCTTTATAATTTAAAGTAATTTATTTATCATATTATATTAATTAGTTATTTAATTAAATTAATGTTTTATTAATTATCGTTCGAGATATAGAAGTGTAAAATAAAACTTATGACAATATTCAAGGGATTATTGCTTTATAATTTAAATTAATTTATGTATCGTATTATATTAATTAATTATTTAATTAAGTTAAAATTTTATTAACTAAGGTTCGAGATATAGAGGTCGGCCCGAGAACGATAAATCTTTTTAAAAGATTTTGATAATAAAAAGTAATTAGGAGATTTAAAAAAAGAGATAGTACTCGAAGGTTCGAGATATAAAAGTCGGCCCGAGAACGTTAAATCTTTTTAAAAGATTTTAATAATAAGGAATAATTAGGATATAAAAAAGGAGATAGTATTCGAAAAAACTATTTGGGCTTTCTTCAGCATGAACCAATAAACAACGAAGTAAGTGAATAGTACATAAAAATTGTATAAAGTAATTTGTTGTGTTCCTTTTGCCATATTCTCATTATTATTACATTCATCGGAGGATTTGATGGCATTATTAATTATTGATATTTGATGACATTATTAATTATTGATATTATGAGAGAAAATATCTCAAGCAATTTTTAAATTTAAAAATAAATAATTTTTAAAATTTTTTTAAATAAAATATATAACAATTATTTAAATTATTAAATTTTAAATTATATATACAATTATGAATCTTTAATTTTCTTTTTAAAGCAATTATTGCTTTATACAATAATATAAAGAAAATATTTTTAAAAATATATGAAATTTATTGTAAAATAAAATTTATTACATTATTTGAGCGATTATAGCTTTGTAATTTAAAGTAATTTACTCATTATATTATATTAATTAATTATTTAATTAAATTTATATTCTATTAACTAAGGTTAAAAATGTAGAAGTCGACCCGAGATATTAAATCTTTTAAAAAAAACAAGCAATATAGAAAAGAAGGAAAGAGATATAACGTAAACTGAAAAGAAAGGGAATAATAAGTAAATTTATATTAAAAAATTAATAAATAATAATAATAATTAATAAAATTTATTATTTATTAATATTATTATATAACATTTTGTATAATTAAACATATATGGTACAAAGTAAAAAAGTATACCTAAAAGAAAAGGGGGAAATTTATATAAAATGAGTAACGAAGGAAGGTGCTCACGACAAAGAAAAAAAATTCAAACTTCTGAGTAAAGGTCAAAACGACTTGAGAAAGAAAAGTTGCTTTCGTCATTCAAAATGTTTCTACCCAGCCTGCAGCTTCAAAATAACCATTAACAATTCGATGCCACCAATCAATACTTCATTCTTTCATCCATATTTCCCCAGTAAGCAATTTGATAACAAATTGTTGCCAAATTGGCATCAAATTCGCTCAAAACTTGGTAACAAATCCAGTGCCATCTGTGTCCGCATTAAGCTTGTGTTTTGGTGACAAAGCTTGTTGACAGCAAATTGACGGCAAAAACCGAGCAAAGCTTGACATGATTTGACGTCAAATTGATGGCAAAAATCGAGCAAGATCTGCGCAAGACAATCTGATAGCAGATTGTCAGCAAAAACCGTACAAATTCTGCAGCTTTTGGCCATTCATATAAACGTATATATTTAAATAGATTTAAAGCCTTAACCCTAAGTAACAAAATAATGATAAGTTTTGGTCATAAAATGACCATTAGATAATTAGACATTATATAAAATCATATATTAATATGTTAAAACATATAGGTAAATTCAAATAACTTAATTTATAAAATTAAAGATCTTTTTGGACAGAAATTGTTTGAATAAGTGAAAATCGAACAATTATCTGTCCGATTTGCCAAAAATCAATTCAATATCTGAATTTCCTGTATAGGAATTATGTCAAAAATTGAACTGATAGAAATATATATATTATAAAATATTATTAGCATTTTGTAGGCTTTATATACACTCATGACAAGAATTTGAATACGGGTATAGATAATGAATAACGCGCCGCATAGCGATAAGCGACTGAACTATTTTATAATACTTTGTAATAAGCTGCAGATTTTGTTCGGTTTTTGCTGCCAATTTGCCATCAGATTGCGCACTCTAGATCCTGCTCAGTTTTTGCCGACAATCTGATGTCAGTCATGTCAGCAAGCTTTGCTCGGTTTCTGCCGCCAATTTGCTGTGTAGTTATGTTAGCAAGCTTTGCTTGATTCTTGCCGGCAATCTGCCAGCTTAATCGGTAATAACAACTCTTGTACCAAATTTGTAGCCTTTTTGCTGACAATAATTTGTAGCAAGCACTTGGCAATATCTGTTAGAACAGACCTGGCTGACTGGGTCTCTTTCTTCTGAAAATTGTAATATAGGTCCGAAATCAAGCAAATGATTTGGTGGCATTGAATTTAACAAGTGTTGTAATATAATTTCTTTCAAACGCTTTCGCCGTTTAATCAAAATATTTTGGATATGTAATGTACATTGCATGTTCATATTTTCTATATTTGTCAAGTATACGGTAACAAACAAGCGAATGCTTTCCATATTCTCCCCCATTAATTATTTCCAAAATTGATAACCTAATATTTTAATTTCACTTGTTATAGTTACATATTAGATTTTATTAAATAAATAAATATTTAATGATTTCCAAATTCATAATATAACCTAAAAGTTTACTTCGTTTGTTGACTTATTTACATACAATCTTTTCACATTCAGATTTTTTTATATTCAGACCACAATCCTACCACAAGCAAGCATCTAATTTTTCGTACTTTTATATTGGTACTAAAGGAAATCCTTGACTCACTTCATTCGAAAGTTGTTAAGTTATTTCAATTTGGTGAGAATAAGATAAGTTTGAACGTGTAAACGCAACTCACCTTAAGTAGAATTTATAACATCAGCGTTACTAATAAGGGGACCTTACGGCTATCGGGTCTTCGATTTTTTTCATACTTATAGGATTTGAAGGTCAGTATTCGAACATTAATTTCCTAAAGCAGTACGATACGCTTCTCAAAAACACGCGAGAAAATCGACTTTGAAGATTTTCGAACGCTATAAAATCAGAAAATTTTAACCCATTTTCAGAGCCGCTCGTGGCCGAGCGCGTAGCGTTCTAGTCTCGTAAGCGCGGTGTCGCTGGTTCGATTCTCTGTGGACAATATACTATCGAAATATACAAGAAACTGAATTTGTTGCTCGTCTTAAAGTATTAAAAATCGATACTTTGTCGCCGCGGCTAACTTAATGTGGGTGAGAGAACAGATGCTATTTACAGTTCGTATTTTACCGTTAGCTTTTAGAGCGGTAAAAACTGTAGTACGGTCGAAGTTTATTTTGTTAAAGATACAGTATATAACAATAATACACTTATCATGTCGGATGTGAAATTTGTTAATGAGCCTGGCCCCTCAATTGTACGAAAAGAGGAACTTGAACAAAATCTGTGCAAAGACGTTCAAAAATTATGTTTAAAAAATGCCATTACTTATTACGAGCAGCTTCTTGTATAAGATGGTCTTATCACTGTCTCGTGTAATGTTGACGAGTAGAATGTATTTATGTTAATATATTTCATGCCACATACATATTTAAGTAATAACTTATAAAAATTAAATAAATATTTGTATTAATATCATTTCTGTGTTTTTTATACTTTTGTATTCACTCGTAATCTCTAGAAATAAAAAGATATTTTATTTCCTATTTGATGTTTTCCATTTTTGTACCAAATTTTAATTTATTAAAAATATTCGTATTTTCAAGCGAATGGTAATTAAAAAAAAAATGTTAATTTTTATTGAAAAAATTGCGATTAAATATTTGTTAATTAGCATTTAAATTTCATAAATGCTAATAGATATAGGATTCAAATTAATTTAATAAAAAAAAAGATACAGCCAGCGAGAATCGAACCAGCGACACCGCGCTTACGAGACTACAACGCTTGCTCCGCTTGTCAGTCTGTCTCGTCAGCTGCTTACTCAGCTTCTGAGAACTTGACCGTGACTTCCTTCTCTTTAGTCACGTATCTTTACTTTATTTTATTAATAATCTTTTATTCTTTATTCTTTCTTGATTCCTTTTCCTTGGGCTCTTTCCCTAATTTTAATGCTTTGCTTCAGTCAGCTCTTTCCTAATCTTTTCTCTACTTTGCTTGTTTTATCTTTTAATATTAAGAAATTAGTCGGGTCACATATATTGTATCTGCAAGACTAAATAATCTTAAAGAATATTGTCCATCAGATTTTGCAAGACTCCCTAGATATCTCAATATGTGTTCTAAATATAAAGCGACAGAATTTCGTCAATTTCTGCTTTATACAGGACCAGTTGTAATATATGGTCTATTAGATGAGAGATTGTATAAGCACTTTTTATTTTTATATGTGACAATAAGAATCTTAGATTCCAATTCATCGTCAAAACAATTTTCGAATTTTGCAGAGCTTGCGCTACAACAATTTGTTCATCAAAGTGATACTCTTTATGGTCCAACTTTCAATACTTATAATGTCCATGGCCTTCTTCATCTTATCGATGATGTGAGACATTTTGGCAGTTTAGATTCGTTTTCTGCATTTTCTTATGAAAATAACATGTTTATTTTCAGAAAATATTGTACAAAACCGGGTTTACTTCCTCAACAAGTTTTCAAAAGAATGAAAGAAATTGAAATTCACGGAACAGTCGATGCCATAGATTCACCCATTCGTGTATCCGCATTGTATAATAATGATGGTAATTGTCATCAATATCGTAAAATTAAATTTAACGAAAGATTGTTGAGTTTAGATGTACGCGATAATTGCTGTATCTTGCATAATGGATCCATTTGCATCGTCTGCAATATTATTTTAGACAATAATTTGTATTGTTTGGCAGTCAAAAAAAAATTTTTACAGGTTAAAGATTTTTATGATTTTTATTGGTGCATTATCTTCAGCTCTTCAAATATATAAATGTTCCACGTTGAGCAGTGAAATCTTTTATATTAATTTGGATGAAGTTTATGCTAAATGTTACAGAATGCCTTTCTGGAATTCTATATCGATGAATGATAGTGACAGTAACGTATCATTCGCCTCGATACATTATTGCTGTTATTGCACATAGCGAGAAAGCGTGAGATATATCCTTGCAAAAATCTTTGACAAGCTTTTGTAAAGCATTAAGGGATAATGGTTCTCTTTTCTGCATGAATCTTTACGATATTTTATTCTCTTGTTTACTTTCTTAATCTGTTTCTCTTCTCTTTCCAAATGTATGCTAGTTTGAAAAATACAATATCATCATAATCATTTTCGCATTAATCTTCTATCCTTAACGTTGTTTTCTTTTGCTGCTTTCGAGAGATACATGACGTATACGTTATGTTATGTATTTCCATTAATTACACACACACACACACACACACAATATAGATGTTTACAACAGTGTACAGGATAATTTTCTTAATAGCTTACTTAGAGTTGTGTGCAATTTGAATATTTTTAACAGTTTCTGAGTTTAAATTTTATATAATATTATTAATATTTTAACATTTATTAATATTTTGTATTTTAATCAAATACTATGTATATTGTTTTATGTTATGTATATTGTTTTATAATCGATATATCTATATTTTTTTACAAGCACATGGACGGCCGACCGAAGCGCACAATTGCGAAACCTTCCCGCTATCAGACTACTTCCTCTAATAAATCACCGAAACGGAAAAGATTCCATCAAAGAACATCACAACTGAAGACATCGACAAGGATATTGGTCATTTGAGAAGAATTTTGGACAATCCAGATGATTCTACCGAGGATTTGGCTGAGAATAATTTTAAAACTAATATTCATATACAAGAGCATTCAGACACACAATCACATATTCCTACACATACGCAACCACAAACAAATATTTCAGCTTATATTGTACATCCACTATACATCTTTAACATATGCACATACATCCACAAACATTCAACCTTATTCATCCACTGTAACATCTTTAACATCACATCCACAAACATTGAACCTTATTCATCCACTGTAACTTCTTTAACACTCACATCCACACACATCACATCCACATACGTCTATTTACGCCGATCCATCACACTTGATACATACATTGCCCGTACATTCTTCTAATTTGACCAATCATCATACAAATAATATATATCAGTTTCAGAATCATTTAAAAACATAGCCGGCACAGGAAAATATTCAGGTAAACGAATATCAGATGACACGCTGAAATTCCACAGTCTACAGAAGAAACAGACTACAATCGGTAAATTTGTACATATTTATAGAAATAGTGACTTCTAAATAAATATATTTGCAAGAATGTAAACGTAACTCATAAACGTACAATGTTCACAGGATAACGCAGGAAAAATTGAGCAGCATTGATGCCGAGCTCAAGTAAGTAAATCAAATGCATCTATTAACATATGATCTCTGTAATATAGATCCTTTTAATATATTTTATTTATAGAAGAATGAATGGTTTGCTGTACAACCTCCTAAGATGCGTGCAAAGCAACAATGACCGCAATCGCATATCGCGTAAGCCAGCCTGTTTGCCCATATCTCATCCGTGGCCGAGATGGATGCTTTTGAGACTATCAACGATAATGATTATCGTGATGTTGTAAGTAAATAGTAAGTAATATAAAAACTTTCTGTCGTCTGTATTAAATATGCATTAACATTATTTTTCAATACTTTGCCTAAGTAAATTATTTCAAATACATCGGCGGATTCAATTGGAAGCAAGCAGTAAATCTGTGCCTGAAAGAGAGGATTAAAGGACTCAGTAATGCGCCGTCATTCACCTGGTGGGGTGGCGAAGAAAATCAACGATCGTTATATAATACCAGCTTTATTATTTCAATTTATGGTACGATCTCTTTATTTTTCAGCATATTTCTAACATTAATATTGTATTATATATAATATTTATATTATGTATATTTATATTAGGATTATTTATATTATGTGTTAATAATAATATAACTATTGTGTTTCTTTTTCAGAGGTGAGTAACAATTACTATTTTAATAAGCCGATTCGGTCAGATTTCGGTATTCAGATACGAGAAGCCCTTAGAGTGGCCAAGAAGAGATGCAGGAGTCAGGCGCATATGCGATGCATACGACGCGCAGACAATCACAAGTGTGATTTTTGGAACGATGACGATCCGAGAGAGACCCAAGAAGAAGAGATCTAAGCAAATGAATAAGGACGCGTAAAATGAGTAAAGATGCGTAAGACGCGCAGACGATCTTTATAGAAAGATAAGTAAATTTTTTTGTTTTTTTTTCTTTTTACATAAAATTCTTTAATTTCATATATAAATTTAATTTTATATATTTTGATTTGTATTTCTTTGTTATTTTTATGTGTAGCTTTTTTTAGCAGAGTTCGCTATAATCGCGAAGAAAGGTACTTTTCAGTGCCAATTTTAAACATAACGTTGAAACATCGTTGACATATTAATCGGCATTTTTCAGTGTTATTTAAACATTTATTGCGGAGCATATCATTTGCATATTAATCGGCACTTTTCAGTGCTAAAATATTTTTATTCTTTTCCATACGCATGTCATAATCTTTATTTTGTGTGTTGCCAGGTTGCTTCTATAATCAAGGAGATCTTTGAAATCCGGCTGCATATTACGTCTTTCTAGCAGAAACTGCTCCGCAACGGATATTATATATAATAGTATACATAATATCCCAATAAAAGTAACAGTAACATCAATGCTATAATCTCCCACTCAACAATATAATTGTTACGTACAGGATATGTTACATTATAGTTATATTGTTGAGTGGGAGATTATAATATTGATGTTGTGTTATTGTTACCTAGTGTTTATAGGGTTATTATTATTAAGTATTATTATAAGTATTATTATAGTATTATTATATATTATAATATTATTAGCAATATTAAATTTTATTATAGTATTATTATAAATATTAAGTATTATATATATATAAGTATTCATCACTGCACTCGGCAATTCCATATATTTCTCGGGCCACAACTCGAAGAACCGCAACGGAGTGGCTCTACTGCTTTCCAATGCAGCTAACAGATCGGTCCTGGGGTACAAAGCGAGGTAATCCAACGATAGGATTTTAACACTAAAGATCAATTCACATCCACTGAACATCAACGTTATACAAGTATATGCCCCAACGGCGGAGTCAACAGAGGAAGCCATCGAAACATTCTACGAATAGCTAGAAAATACTATAAACGACCTTCCTAGAGGCGAAATTCTTGTTGTGATGGGGAATATGAATGCGAAGATTGGACGTACAACCATGATAGACCAGCAATTTAGAGAAATATTGGGACGCTTTAGCATGGGGACCAGAAATAACCGAGGAGACCGAATGCTTCAGTTCTGCCAGGAACACAACTCAACGGTTATCAACACATTGTTCCAACATCATGTCAGAAGACTATATAAGTAGTAGTACTAAGAGAGTTCTAATTCAGGTCGTGTGGTGAGTGGTTGGGGGGTGAGGGGCGAGGGGAAACCGCCGCAGGGGGGTATGACGTCACGCGGGGGGGGGACCGCGGCACGAGTCGTCAAGATCGCCTGGGAGATGGCGCTCGGCTCGATCGGGGGTCGCGGTTCCTTCCCGGCGCGACTCGACCTTTCGGGGGCCGCGGTTTCTCCCCGGCGCGACTCGTTCTTTAGGAACTCGCGCCGCTTCTAGCGCGCGATCCGCTATCGCGATTCTTTAGGGACGCGCGCCGCTTCTAGCGCGCGATCAGCGAGCGGACGCCGGGTATCCGGCATCGAGAGAGACGGGGACCGTCGGAGGGCGATCGAACGGAGAGAGGAGCGTTCTCGTCGCTCTTTTCGCGACGCGCGTTAGCGGCGATACGAGCGCGCTTATCGCATTTCGGGGCTGAGTTTTTTCGTTTTCGGGTACAGATTTTCTTAAAGAGAAATCCTTACATATATAGATATATTTATACAGGACAGATTTTCTTAAAGAGAAGCGTCACGAGAGAGATAGCGTTTATGGAGTGAGCGAGACGGCGCGTGCGGTGTACGAGCAAGGGAGATAGCGCGTGCGGTGTACGTGCGAGCGGGATAGGTAGTGCGGGCGATGTCCGGCTGCTAGAATATTCGCGGCAACGTGATTCAAGGTTTAGATACGTTTATCGATGTATTATAAATATCGGCGAGCGCCGAGTACTGCGGATACTTTGTAATTTTTGTGTGAGCTAATTGTTCGGTACAGCGGAAGATTTCGCGATAATCCGCAAAATGGAAATTATGGAAAATATCGCGCGGACTGAACGCGACCTGTTGGAGCTGTCGCACCGAATCGCTACTTTGGGCGAGTATTTCGCGTGGGCGCAGCGATGCGAGGAATTTATCGAACAGCTTGGGGAACGCAGCCGCGTCATGCGTCCGCGATTCTCGATCGGAGTTCGACGATCTCTGGTGGCCAGAATCGCGCGACTCGAGGGTGCGAAGACTCGATTAGAGAGACGGTTTATACATAGAGGTGGTGATTATAGTGGTGACAACAACGCGGAAAGACTCATTTGGCGAGAGATCGATACCGCGTTCGAAAACCGTATACTGACCGGTGCGGTGATTAATGCGGACTATATCGAACCACGACAATTTCTCGAGAACGCCAAAGACATTGTGCTCGAACGCGTGCAAAAAGTTATGGAAAGATGTAATAACGTGAAAGTGAACACTATGTTCAATGGTGAATTTGTGTCGGGTGATAAACGCGCCAATAAGAGTATCAATACCAGAAACTATGAACTCTTTCGCAGGTCCGATCTACACGAGTGGTACGAGTGACACGTCGTCGAGCCCACCCTTGCCTCGCTCGAAGAATTTCAAGAACCTGCGATAGCGGGTGGGCATTGTCGCGAATCCTCGATTTATATATAATTGTAAATATAAATAAATATAATCCAATGCGCGCGGGATGCTATATTAAATTACCGCGAGAAATAACGATGAAGAGAGCGGTGATAAACGTGCAATCTAATGACAATGCGTGTTTCGCATGGGCGGTGGTCGCCGATCTGTATCCAGCCGAAAAAAACGCGGGTCGGGAATCTTCGTACCCGCATTACACGACAGTGCTGAATCTCCAGGACATTGAGTTTCCAGTGACCGTTAATCAAATAAAAAAATTTGAACTTTATAACGTCATTTCGATAAATGTATACTGCATCGAGAAAGAGAATAATATTGTCCTGATACGTCTTTCGGCGCGAAAGAAGGACAGACACGTCAACTTGCTGTACGTGCAAGATTCGCAAGACCTCGGACATTTTGCGTGGATCAAGAATTTATCCCGCCTCGTGAGCTCGCAACTGAGCAAACATAATGGTCAAAAATATATCTGCGATCGGTACGTATATATTTAATAAATTTAATTGCAGAAATCTTTGAACAAAAATTATTTCTTTTACAGATGTTTGCACTACTTTGGCTCGAACGACAAGTTACAGTCACATACGGTGGACTGTCGAGAGATGAACGAGTGCGCTATCCGATTACCGAGCGATAAGGACAAGTGACTCACGTTCAATAACTATAATTGGAAAGAGCGGCTTCCTTTCGTCGTGTACGCCGACTTGGAATGTGTTTTAGAGAAGACGGAGGAAGAGAGAAACTACCAACATCATAAAGTATTTAGCATAGCATATTATGTACATTGTTCGTACGATGATTCGTTATCCGCGTATCATTCTCGCCGCAGCACCGATTGCGTTTCGTGGTTCGTGGAAGAATTAAAAAATTTAACGCAACGCGTAAAGGCTATTTTAACCACGAATGTCCCCATGGTAAATTTAACGCGAGATGAGCGGGAAAAGTTTTACAACGTGATACACTGTCACATTTGCGAGAAACTATTCGCGCAAGACGATACACGCGTACGCGATCATTGCCATTTAACCGGGCGGTACCGAGATCCCGCGCATTCAAATTGTGATTTAAATTATAAAGAATCTTTTTGCATTTCCATAGTATTTCACAATTTATCCGGTTACGATTCACATTTTATTATCGAGGAAATAGCAACAGCGTTCGAAAGCTCGATCGATGTACTACCGATAACGAAAGAAACGTATATTTCATTCACGAAACACGTTAAAGATACTATCGAAGGATCAGATTCGCGAAGCGATATAAAGTTACGGTTCATCGATTCGTATAAATTTCTCAGTACTAGTCTCGAAAAATTGGTATCGTTTCTAAATAATGATAAACTTCAAATTTTAAAATCGAAATTTCAAAATTTATCGATTGCAGAGTTCAATTTATTGACACGAAAAGGTGTCTTTCCATACGAATACATTAGCTGTGTCGACAGGTTGTACGAAACGTGTTTACCGCCGCGCGAATCATTTTACAGTTCCTTGACCGGTGACACCGTATCCGAGAGCGATTACGCGCACGCCGAGAATGTCTGGAAGCGGTTCTCCGTACGAACCTTGGGCGAATACAGCGATCTATATTTAAAAACGGATGTCTTGTTATTGGCTGACGTTTTTGAAAATTTTCGCGACAAATGTATCGAGAGTTATGGGCTCGACCTCGCGTATTACTATACTCTTCCCGGATATACGTAGGATGCCATGCTAAAATATACGAATATTACGTTCGAATTGCTAACAGACATTGACATAGTTATGTTTATCGAACGTGGTATACGCCGTGGCCTGAGCCAATGTTCCGGCAGATACGCGCGAGCCAATAACAAGTACACATCGTCTTACGATCCATCGAAACCATCGTCGTATGTGATGTATTTCGATGTAAACAATTTGTACGGTTGGGCGATGTGTCAACCGTTGCCATATGCCGATTTTCGATGGGTCGACGATATCTCTGACTTTGACGTTAGCGCGATCGCTTCGAATTCGCCCACAGGTTATATTCTCGAAGTCGATCTAGAGTATCCGCAACATCTTCACGACGCGCACGCTGACCTACCGTTTTGTCCGACGCGCGACAAGCCGCCCGGCAAGCGGCAAGACAAACTCCTCGCAACCTTATACGATAAGAAGCGTTATGTCATACACTATCGCAACCTACAACAATGCACGCGTCACGGCCTTCGCGTCGCAAAGATACATCGCGTATTGCAATTCGTTCTATCCGCATGGCTCCGCGATTACATCGAACTCAACACCCGGTTTAGAACGCGCGCGACAAACGATTTCGAGAAAAATCTGTACAAGTTAATGAACAACGCGGTATTCGGTAAAACTATGGAAAACGTGCGCAATCAGGTCGATGTAAAATTATTAACAAAGTGGGATGGACGATATGGCGCGGAGGCGATGATCGCGAAACCAAATTTTCACAGCAGGAGCGTCTTTTCGAAAAATTTGATCGCTGTCGAATTGCGCAAATTCGAGATAAAATTCAATAAACCGATCTACGTCGGCATGTGCATCCTCGACATTTCTAAAACGTGTTTGTATGAATTTCATCACGAATACATGGTACCGTTATATCGAGAGAAATGTAAAATAATGTACACCGATACAGATAGTTTAATTTATCACATCGAGTGCGAGGATGTGTACAAGAACATGAAACGCGATATTGCTAAATTTGACACGAGCGATTATCCGGTTAACAATGCGTACGGTACACCGCTCGAGAACAAGAAAGGGTTTGATGAAGGACGAGAATAATGGTGCGATCATGACTGAATTTGTCGGGCTTAGAGCAAAAATGTATTGCGAGTAGATAATAAAAAAGATACAAAAAAGGTTAAAGGCGTCAAGAGTAACGTCGTAGCGAGAACGATAACGTTCGACGATTACACGCGGTGTCTGCGCGATGAAATTGAGATGACTCGACGACAGTCTTGCATAAGATCCAAATTGCACGAAGTGTATACAATCAGCGAGACAAAAATTGCTTTGAGTCCGTACGATGACAAGCGATATATCGTACCTGATTCGACCGACACGCTACAAGTGGGGACATTTCCAAATACCCTTATAATATAATGTATATATGTATGTGTGTATGTATGTATGTATGTATCAGGGTTGGGAAAGTTACTTTATAAAAGTAACTCGTTACCGTTACCGTTATTTTGTCTAAAAAGTAACTCGTTACCGTTACTCGTTACTAATTTTAAAAAGTAACTCGTTACCGTTACAGTTACTAAAAAGTAACGAGTCGTTACAATTTCCGTTACTTTTTTACAATACAAACTAATAAATTATTTGGCATAAGAAAAACTTTTAAAAAATTGTAAGCAAGATTTCATTCAAGGTTTATTACAAAATAAATGATTAAATTTTATCGAAATTCTTTATTAATTTTTAATAAAATTTGTTGCTCCATAGTATCATCATTTAAATGCCCTCTTTGTGGTGTTAATACAGAGCCACCAATGCTAAACATTTTTTCTACAGATGCACTGCTTGGTAGAGCTGTATTATATTTAATAAAAAGTTTTTTAAGTTTTGGATAGTCGTTTAACATTTCTATATTACAATTATTTGATTTTAAAAACCGTTGCAATTCTTCTTGTTCAGATTCATTTTGCACCGTTTTTTGCTCAAAAATGAAAAAATCATCGTGATCGTCAGATTTTCCAGCTTTTGAAGAATTTTCAGTTGATCGGATTCCCAATAAATCCTCCAAGTAATTTTCAGCACGTTTTCTTTTTTCTCCGGTTAACCAGTTTAACTTAAATTTTGGATGTAAACATGCTGCTATTATTAATTCTTTTGTTTCAAATATTGTAAAAAAATTTAAAATCAAATATAGTAAATTAAGCGACATTGTTTGTTTTATTGAAATTAATACTTTTGAATCAATAGTTTAAAATAAAATAATATTTTTCAATTAAATCCTTATTTAAAATTAAATAACATATGTATTAATCAAATTAATAAGTTACCTTTTATTTAAACCTTGCTGAATAGCTTCAACTAATGAATGGCAATCTATAAGGTCAGATTTATTGAGATTTTCTAATTTTCGTTGCAAGGTACTTTTAGAACTGGTAGTAAATGAGAGCTCTGCTTTTCCGAAAAGATAAAGCTCTCATTGGATATCGCGCGTCGCATCATCGCACTGGTCTGCAAGAGCCATAAGTTGATCAATCACATTCAAGCATTTTTACAACATAATAAAAATGCTAATTGGTCGATTTGCTTACGGCTTTACGGTTAAGATAAAAATTTTATCACGCACAATAGCAAGAATAATATCTTAAATAAATCAAAAAATTTGAAAAAAGTAACGATAAAAGTAACTGTTAAATTCGTTACTCGTTACCGAAAAATGTAACGAAGTTACTTTTTCCGTTACAAATAAAATTTGTAACGCCATTACCGTTACAGTTACCGAAAAAAAGTAACTGTAACGGTAACGACGTTACAAGTAACGCGTTACTTCCCAACCCTGGTATGTATGTGTGTGTGTGTGTGTGTGTATCGGGAAAACAAAATAAATATAATTCTATCTTTCTTTTATATTTTATATTTTACATGCTGAATATATCTTACATATATTTTATATGCTGTATATATTTTACATATTTCAGATACTTTATATGTTTAAAATAAAATACAATTTGTATGAATCAATTAAATCACATTGTCCTTGTGTATCCAAGAGTTGTGCGATCCATCGAATCCCAGCCATTTCACGTAAATCTCGTCACCTTTCCTGCGCAGTACTTTCTCCACGAGATACACGTCCGGATAAGTCGCGCGATGCAACTCGTATTCGTAGAATGCTCCAGCAATAGATTTTCCGCGATAGTCCTCGAGTAGATAGGTTACGGGATTAGTACGCTGCACTTTAATAATCTTAAACACTTTGGTGGTCCAATTTGGTGTGTAACCCTTCTCGAAGATCGTCTTATATTTGCTAACGCGTACCGGGTTATCTACTTTAAATCTTGCTGGTGCCGCAATCTTTACGTTGCTGTATACTGTATTTAAAAGTTTATCGGCTATCGCGGGGGTAACATCGATAGGTCTCATACCGATAGTGCGATGCTTGCGCGCGTTGTAATCCAACACGAGTCGCGGCAACGCGTCAACCCACTTGTAAGTTCCGTTCAGCGTAAACATTTTCCACATGTCATTCTTTAACGTGCGATTAAATCGTTCGACAACCGATGCCTTCAACACCGAATACGTGGAATAATGATTGATGTCGTGTTTTCTTATGAGACGTTGTACGTCGATGTTGTAAAATTCCTTTCCCATATCGGTTTGCATGTTTTTCGGGCATCTCTTACTATCTCGAATTATCTCAGCAATAGCATCAGCCGTCTCACTTCCACCTTTACTCTTGAGCGGTACGGCCCACGCGTACTTGCTCAGCACATCGATGACAGTGAGTATGTAGTAGTAACCTTTGTTGAAACGAGAGTACGGACGCATCTCGACGATGTCAGCTTGCCACAGGTCATCGTAACCCCGCACTATGACGCGTCTTCGGGGAAAATTTCTTCTCGCCGAAGCATGCAGTTCCTCGACGAGTCGTAGCTTCTCGATATTTTTACGTCCGTTGGATTTTAACGATGTCATGTTTTTAGCGGTACGGCTAGTCGGCGCGTAATAATATGTGCAAAGAAATTACATTGTGATTTATATCTCTAACCTTTTTTTTTTAACCATTTAATAGTCGTTTATTTCCGTTTATTGTCATTCAATAGTCGTTCTTTATCATCCGCTACCATTCGTTGCCGTTCGATAGCCATTCGTAGCCGTTCCTGACCCGTCTGATAGTCGTTCCTGATTCGTTCGTAGCCGTTCCTGACCCGTTCCTGAGCTGTTAGATAACCGTCCAATAACCGTTCGTTGTCGTCCGCTGTCGTTCGTCAGCCGTTCGTAGCCGTTCTTGATCCGTTTGTTGCTGTCCATTGTTGTTCGTTGACGTTTCGTTGTCGTTTGTTAGCGTTTTGTTGGCGTTTCGTCGTCGTTTCGTTGTCGTTCGTTGGCGTTTTGTTGGCGTTTCGTTAGCGTTCGTTGACGTTTCGTTGACGTTTCGTTGGTGTTTGTTGACGTTTCGTCGTCGTTCGTTGGCGTTTCGTTGACGTTTCGTCGTCGTTTCGTTGACGTTTCGTTAGCGTTTGTTGACGTTTCGTCGTCGTTCGTTGGCGTTTCTAATCTAGCGATATTCGCATGCCGAAGCTCGTTTATCAGAGTCTGTAACGCACGCACGTCTTTCTCGAACGAAGCAAGCTTCTCGTCTGACTCTTTTAGTTGATTTCTCAACGTTTTAACACACTGATCCATGTACAGTTTGTTGACGACGTCGGTATCAGCCACAGGTTGCGCTACACGACGAATCTTGCGCGACCTCGCGTCAAAGTCCGTAACGGTGCGACACAGAGCGTTATCGCACACGAAACTTCTCATTAATCCACTCCATCGACGGTACGAAATGACGTTCGTCACGTCTCTACTCTGCTCGGATATCCCAAATTTGTTGATATGCGAGCGATGTCAGTCGATCGATTGATTAGTTTTGTCGAGACACCGTTTAATTTATAATAATGCCGGCTTCGCGAAGTTCCTCGATGATCGACAAGATCTCGTTGTCGTGACCGTTGTGACCCGCTTGGTGCGAAGCATCGAGCAATCGTAGACGATCCACCAGCTCGTTGGGATCGTCCCAGTGCACGTAGTCAATCTTGTTGTCGGTTAGCGTCATTTCGCGAGGCGCGAATAATCCCTTTCCAGATTTTGTTCTTTTGGGTTCGATTGGTATCAACTTTGCGATTATTTCTTTGTACTTGTATCCCCTGTTACTCAGTAATCGACCGTGTGCATCGTGATTGCGTTTATGCGCGCTCGTCGTCAACAGCATGCTCTTGTACGTTTGCTTATCATCCTCTGTATAGATGACATCATCGGGAAATTTCTTAAAAATCAACTCGTAAAGACCAGGTGTGCCGACGTATCGTATGCCATCGATAATTATGCTATCCGCGTTGTCCACGTCAAAACGTTTATTACCGAACATCATTCCATTCTTGTCGAGATAAACACCGTACACGTTGTCTATACCGCTCTCTTGATCGCCGCTCAAGATAGGCCAGATGTACCTTTGACCCAGTGGACCTAATTGATCTCGCAAAGTTTCTTGACCTTCCGGCGTTTGCAACTGATTTCGAACAGATGTTATGAGCGAGTCGTCCGTGGTTTCAAAAACATCCTGGCTCGTGAATAATTCGGGCATCGTAGGTTGTATAGTTCTCATTGACGCGGACGGTGTAGAGGTTATCAGCGGTATATCCAGTGGAGCGTCCGATCGTTTCGATTTATGCGGTGTCGGTGAGCGATCCGACTTGACGTTTGATCGTTTTCTCTTTTGCGATGTCACATCATCATCATCCTTCTCGCGCTTTGGGATGGACAATGCTTCGATCCCCGCGTCGGTGTTACTCGCAGGCTCGTTCTTCACCGCGATCGAACTAGAGTTGTCGACGATCTTTTGTAACGGCTCGATGAGAGGTCTAAAGCGCTTATCCAACACGATATCCTCCTCGATCTTACCGGAGAGGTCTTCAAAGCGCGATGTTTCTTGCGAATCGATTCGCTGGTTTTCACAATTGCCCTCGCAATCTTCTCGCGCTCGCGAATATCCTTATTCTTATCGATCGCCATCGCGGAAAAACAAAAATGTCAATCTCTCTTTCACGTTTCACCCCGACGAAGTATCGGCAACAACTAATCGTTTTGCGGTATCGCGAACACGTTAAATCCTTTTCTGTATCGACCATCGTTGAGCGAACTGTCCTTGTCTATTACTACGAATCCGCACTTGCGCTGCCAACAATCGCGACACAACGCGCAAAATTCATCGTACGGCATGTCGGTATTCACGTGATCGTTGTACACGTGTTTCAGGTTGGTACCATCCTGTTTGAACAGGATCAGCAGGTTCGCGTTGTCGCGTATTAGATGTTTAGGTATTCTCGCGTACGTCTGACAGAGATAAAAGCAGTCGACGCTCGAGTGTCGATCCATTGAAAAGTACTCTCTCACCGCATTTTGCTTATCGCATGCCACGTCATCGAACACGAAGATCGAGTTTGGACGCGCCTCGCTCGGCGGAATGACGTCACTATTGTTGGAGAATGTAAAGTAGCCGATTTCGTCGATCGTGTCAACAAATTTTCCAGATATCGATATTTTGGTTGTTGCAACGACTTCGAGTACACGTACACGTTTTCGAAACGTACACCGTGCGGACTTTCCAGTAGGCTTATTAGAACGTTGGTTTTACCACAATTCGAGGGGCCACAAACGATCGCGCGTATAGTAGTCGGTAGCATCGTACCATGCTTGCGCATCTCCGCGTTGTCCCCCATCGATCGTAATCTGTCGTCGCAATTCGTCACGCGTATCGCCAAAGGTTGTCGCACGAATCTCATTTTCACACTGTCGACTGAGGAATGCTGGATCGAACGCCTATTTATAGATGCGCGGAACCGCAAATCGCTCAGTAACAAAAATGTTCGTGCTGCTGTTGAGACCTTCCGATATTTGCAATTTGAGCGCCGAACAGTTACAATTTGTGCCGAAAGTCGTTCTGTTGCGAATGTGCGGCGATCACGTCCACTACATGTGGGACAAGCTTCCCGAACATATAAAAGCTGACTCAGAGGTTCAACAATATCGGCGCTGTTACGAACATTACAATCAACCGTGGCAGCGAACGCACATCGACGGTCCAGCACCGTTAATAAAAAATTGTGACAAATGCCAGGAAAAATTATAAGAGGTTGTGGTTTCTTAAATCGTGCGATAAACGCACTTCCTTTCGAGTTACATATTCCCGGCTATCAGTTTTGCGGTCCGGGCACTCATTTGGAAAAACGATTGGCGAGAGGTAATCGGGGTATAAATCCATTGGACGCGGCGTGCTGCGAGCACGATATAGCGTACTCCCGGAGCAACGATCTCACCGAGAGACACGCGGCTGACAAGATACTCGCCGAGAGAGCGCGAAAACGCATCGTTGCGAAAAATTCGACTCTCGGTGAGAGAGCCGCAGCCACAGCTGTTTGGGCAGCGATGAAAACCAAGACAAAAATCGGTATGGGTATGAAGACGAAGACGAAGACGAAGACAAAGATGAGGACTACGCGGAAAAGGCCGACGAAAAAACGGATACTTCCGACAGCGAAACGAGGCGGTGTATTGCCGATTCTACCAATATTGGGCGCACTCGGATCCTTGATCGGTGGAGCGGCCGGCGTGGCCAAGGCGGTGAACGACAGCAAAGCCGCGCGCCGTCAGCTGGAGGAGCTGCACCGTCACGATCGCGCGATGGAAGGCAGCGGACTTTATCTCGCTCCGTATAAATACGGACAGGGACTGTATCTCGGTCCGTACAAACGTGGACAAGGAGTGGCAACGAAGAAAAAAAAAACGTCGAAAAGATGCTAAAAATGCCCACGAGTGTGACAACAAACATACAATTAGAACAATTGGCGAAACGTATGCGTATACCGTACTTTAGAGGGGTTTTCATGCGTGATTCGTTACCGATCGGTGGTATATATCGAAACGAGAGCGGCATCGTGAATTTGGATATCACCAAAGAACCGGGTACTCATTGGGTAGCGTACGCAAAGAGGGGAAATCGTGCTATATATTTCGACGGTTTTGGTAATCTTCGACCGCCGAATGAATTGGTGCGATATTTCGGACGGAACGTTACGAAGATCGAGTACAATCGCACGTCCTTTCAAACTTACGATCAAAGCATCTGCGGACAATTGTGCCTGCGGTTTCTCCGAACGGTCGACGGCAATCGGTGTGAATTTAAAGCCTGACGATGCGCCGTTAAGACTCAGTATTCGTTAAACAGTTTTGTCGACATGTCTATGACATTCACGCTAACTGGGAAGAGTAGCGTCCTCGCGGCACACTACCATCCAGCTGTAGATTTGAGCGACGGTGATTACGAGCTCGGTCTAACTAATTTTGAAACTTATACGATATCGAACGTGAATTCCTCGAATAATAAATTTTATTTCGATGAAGATGACACGGAAATTACGATTCCCAAGGGATCGTACGAGATATACGCAATACACGAGTTTTTGAAACGTGCAATTTCACGGAAACGCCCGCGACGCGTAGTTCGCTCCGGCAATCGTGTCGACAAACGCAGTGATATCACGTTGATATCGCGAGAGGAGACCGTTCAAGCGAACGGTGACGAAGACGAGGCTGTAGAATACCCGATAGTGCTCCGTGCTAATTACAATACGATGAATAGCGAGATCAAGTGCGCATTCAGAGTAAACTTTAACAAACCCAACAATATTGGATCGCTGCTGGGATTCTCGTCGAAGCGTATATTGCAGCTGAAACAGTGGTATCAATCGGACATACCGATTAATATCATCAACGTAAACATTATCCGCGTAGAGTGTAACGTGATCGCGGGTGCATTCAGCAACGGCAAACGTGTTCATACGATACATGAATTTTCACCGAGCGTTCCGCCAGGATATAAGATATCGGAAACGCCGGCGCAGATCATTTACCTGCCGATCATCGCGCGGAGCATTACGGATCTAACGATACGCGTCGCGGATCAAGACGGACGATTGCTCGATTTTCGAGGAGAAGAGATTACCATCAGATTGCACGTACGACGGCGACAAAATTAGCGTGCGATACATGAGATGCTCGTGTTGAACGACTCGAAACACGCGAAAGATAATAATATCTTTACGGTACCGATTGATGATATCATCCGATCATCATCATCATCATCATCATCATCATCATCATCATCATCATCATCATCATCACCATCATTAGGTTGCGCTAAAAAGATCAGAAAGAAGCTCAACGCATCGAACGTTAAATTTTTACAATCTTTGGGATTCGCGGTGCGAAATATCTAAGAAAACATGACCGATATCCTTAATATCGGAGGTGAGCCGGTCTTTGACGATCGTATCATCAAGATCGAGACTCACACGTACAACCCGTACGCCAATACGACGTTTGAGCACAGCGATGAGATACGAATACCCATACAACAACAGGATCTGTATACTTTGCCGTATGAGAGTTTTCTGTACATCGAGGGAAAATTAGTGATAAACAAACCAGCTGAAGGGTTTGATGTTGTACTGGGGAATAATTGCGTCGCGTTCATGTTTGATGAGATTCGATACGAACTCGACGGTGTGGAGATTGATCGTAGCAGAAATGTGGGAATAACCAGCACACTCAAGAACTATGTAACGATATCATCCGATAGAACCGTGATTATGAGAAACGCCGGCTGGGATTCGCCTATTAACACGAATGGATACTTTAATTTTTGCGTACCGCTCTACATGTTATTGGGATTTTGCGAGGATTACAGGCGCGTGGTGATTAACGCTCGTCACGAATTGATCTTAATACGATCGCGCAACGATAACAATTGCCTGATTGGAAATTTGGTGTTGGAGCCTGTGATCGACATATTCAAGATACAATGGCGAATGCCGCACGTCGTATTGAACGAGATTAACAAGTTATCGATGCTGCGCGCCTTGGAAAGCGGACAATACCTCAGTATGAGTTTCCGTTCGTGGGATCTGTACGAATTTCCGCTATTGCAGCGTACAACCAAACATTCGTGGCCCATTAAGACCGCGACTCAGCTGGAGAAGCCGCGATACGTTGTTTTCGTTCTGCAGACAGGTCGGAAGAACGTCATGTCCGAGGATACGAGTCGATTCGACGACTGCAAATTGACCAACGTGAAACTCTATCTGAATTCGGAATGTTATCCATACGACGATATGAATCTGGATTTCGATAAAAACAGATGGTCGATTTTGTACGACACGTATCAACGTTTCTGCAAAAATTATTAGGATACGAGTATCTCGAGCCGAGTCTCACCGTCACGCAATTTTTACGTAACGGTCCATTCGTGATCATCAATTGCTCTCGACAAAACGAATCGGTCAAAAGCGCAACCGTGGATGTGAGATTGGAATTCGAGTGTAAGGAGAACGTGCCGCCGAATACCACAGCGTATTGCCTCATCATACACGATCGCGTGATTCAGTACAACCCGTTGACCAATGTTGTGCGCAAAATCACCTAAGTGTGGGGGAAGGGGAGAATGAGATGATATAAAATCTATAATACATCAGGATCAATCGCGGTCTTCTTCTTCTCGATGTGTTGATATAAAAAACGTCATGTCCGTACCAACGTTCGTGGACCTACAAGGATTCTTCGTCGGGATGAAATTTGTCGTAAAGGAGGTGGCGGTGCTGAGAAAGGGGACCGTTTTGGCGCATTACATTTTTACATACCCCCTACCATGGAATCTCCTTACAAAATCCGACAAATCGTGTGCTTTCTGGCTGATCGCGAATCACTATGGATTACGATGGGAAGACGGAAACGTACCGTACAGCATGGCTAAACGCTTGATTACATCAGCCGTGCTTGGAACAGAAGAGGATGGCGATACGTCGACTCTCGTGTACGTCAAGGGATGCCAGAAACGAGAATGGCTGGTGGATTTACTTGAGAATTATGCGAGAGAAAACCTAATCATCGAAACTTTGGATGCTGATTACGAAGATATTGAATCTTTAAATAATCTAGATGTTACTAATACTATACGATGTGGAAAACATGTTAAGAATTGCGCATTACAGAATGTATTAAAAATATTTAACTGGTGGTTGCAACGTTAAAAAAATATTTTTATAAATAAAATGTGTAAACGTATTTAATGTTTTTTATTTCTTATTCTCTCCACTCCTTTCCTCGCAAGTTGTTTCTAAGAATTCTTTTAACATTGATCGTTGCCCCTTCTCCTAAATTTTCTGAGCATTAATCTCCCACCACATCATATTTTTGAAAATAAGCGTATACTCGGTTAGTTTTTACACGATTAGTGTCGCGTCAACCGTTCTACTTCTCATAATTTAGAGAAATGTACTCCGCCGAAGGAAACAGCAACGGTGGCAGACGCATGAATTATTACGTTCCTCGAGATGAAATTAGGCCGTACAAGAAACCGCTTGATTTGTAAGTATCACAAATTTATATATATATATATATTTTGTTTTTTTTCCATGCTATTTCATATTTAATCGTATTTTTCAGACACGGTAAATCTCGTTGTATACCACGTATTTTGGTACGCAGATTCGCTTTGACGCGCACTGCGTATAAATACTTGGATATTGGAATCAGCGTTGAATCACAGCGTGGAATCACATCTTACGTGGAATTACATCTCGGCGATAATCGAGGCAATCAAATCGTATTATCCATTGACACATGGGAATCGCTAATGCTGAAACGAGCGGACGTTGAACGACTTGTGCGAACGCCCGATCATACACCAATATGGATTAACGATTTAACAATCGAGATTGTTAAAATACACGATACGAGTGTTGTAAAACTTACGTTACGCGATTCTTGCTTGTACATGAAACCGTCAACTATATTTTTCTTATTCGAACTCGAACACTGTGTTAATCATGAATATTTGAAGCTGTGTGAGAATTTAGAAGTTGTAAATGAGAGTTTCGATCGATTTGTTGTTAATTTGCAAGGTAATATGTTTGGCGCCGAGAAAGATAATGCTGTTAAAATTTTGCGCGATGTTTTTGATAAAACATCTATCATAGATTGCGAACTATTAGCTTATGCTGTGGATGAAATTTTGTCTGAAACCTTGAGACGAGGTGATGTATTTTAACATAAATAAATGTGCTAAAAAAAAAAATGAAAAGAAAAAAATGTTTATTTCTTTCGCTTCCCTTCCCCGCATATAAGATAGATATGTAACTGTGGCGCGACCGGGTGGGAGAAGGATAGCGCGAGGCGTTCGCGAGTAGGAAAAGGAAAGCATTCTATGGGTGTGGGAGAAGGATAGCGCGAGACATGCACGAGTAGGAAAAGGAAAGAAGGAAGCACAGAAATAATCGACATTTTTAAAATCCAATAATAATAATAATAATATTTATTTAAAATCTAATAATAATAATAATATTTATTTGAAATTGTGTATACAGGGCGATTCAAAACAACCTTCTGTCCTTACAATGTCATATACTTGACACTATTCTAAGACGATTTTTTCTTTGCCAAAATTTTTTCCGAGGCTTAGTTTTTAAATTATAAGCCAAAATAGTTGACGAATTACGGGCCGCGTACACAAGGCAGGCAGGAACGGAGCAACTCACCGTCCCATACTGGTGATTACGTGAGCCGCTCGCTGCGATTAACTGTTTGCTACATGGGGTGTATGTGTGAGAGAGAATGTATACGCGTATACACACAATTACACATTCTCTCTTTCTCACTCACTGACTCTTACCTTGTATGTAGAGATTCGTTGCCCTTATACGACTCAATAAGTAATATTTCCGTGTGATACAACGAGTAACTAGCAAACTTTTTTTCACTCACAAATTGTACCACTTATCGAACTTTTACGTATTAATCCACGCACTTTATCGATAAACTGAATTTATTCAAAAAAAACGATGTTATTATACGTCATTATATTTTCATATTTTATAGTTTTATGTTTTCAAAACTATCGAATTTACAATGTCGGAGGCTTCAGCCGATCACGGGACACATGATAGCGTCCGCGTCGATCACGCGTAATGTGATACATTCAGTTGTTCGGCAGCCGGCAGCCGGCATGCCGGCAACGCTAGTACCGATATAACTTGCTTGTTGTCGTCGCGCAGTTTCCGCATCGAATAACGCGTTTCTTTCTTCGAGATATTTTAATAATTAATCGGTAGTAATCGATAGATTGTGATTAACCATTATAATCGTTAATAAATTCAATTTATCGATAAAGTGCGTAGATTAATTCGTAAAAGTTCGATAAGTGGTACAATTTATGAGTGAAAAAAGTTTGCTAGTTACTCGTTCTATCATACGGAAGTATTACTTATTGAATCGTATGAGGGCAACGAATTACTACATAAAAGGTAAGAAATAGTGTGAGAGAGAGAAAGAGTGAGAGACAGAGAGAGAGAGAGAGAGACAGAGTGCATGTGTGCGATCAACTGTTTGCTACACGCGATAGATGTAAAAGAGAAAGACAAAGAGAGAGAGAGAGAGAGAGAGAGAGAGAGAGAGTGCGTGTGTGCGATCAGCTGTTTGCTATACGCGATGGATATAAAAGAGAAAGACAAAGAAGAGAGAAAGAGAGTGCGTATGTGCGATCAGCTGTTTGCTACATACGATGGGTGTAAAAGAGACAGAGAGGGAGAAAGAGAGAGAGAGAGAGAGAGAATGTGTATGTGTGTGTATACGCGTTACGTTCTCTCTCACACATACACTCCATCGTATGTAGCAAACAGTTGATCGCAGCGAGCGCCTCACGTAATCACCAGCATCGGACGGTGAGTTGCGCCATCCCTGCCTGCCTCGCGTACGCGGCCCGTAATTCGTTAACTATTTTGGCTTATAATTTAAAAACTAAGCCTCGAAAAAAATTTTGGCAAAGGAAAAATCGTCTTAGAATAGTGTCAAGTATATGACATTGTAAGGACAGAAGGTTGTTTTGAATCACCCTGTATAATACAAATGTGTGTGTGTATGTGTTAAAAGTAATAATAAAAATAAAAAAAAAAATATATATATATACAGGCGGCGCTCCTTCTGAAACAGAAAAATAAAAGTCTTATTAGTATACTAATTTAATTTTTTAATATTTAATATTTTTTAAAATAGATACTTACAATCAACCCCATAATTCCTCTATGTCCTCCTCGTAGGGTTCGAGGCCGAAGAGACGTCTCAGGTCCAAATAGAGACCGTCGGAGCCGTTGTCTTGCCAAACGTCTTGTGCGTATTCGCGGTCGTGTCGCCGCAGCGCTCTCAAATATTGCCGGTGTTTAATATTTATAAACCCCGGAATTTGTATATCGCCCGCATATTGATACTATAAATCAAAATTAAAATATATTATAATATATAATATATTAGAAATAATTGATATCATATATAAAACATAATTTTAATATAAAACAAATATTACTCACTCTTTGAAAAACCACCAGATTTAAAATGGCTCTCAGTAGCCCCATCACGAGGTCTTCCGCCCACCATGCCGCATTAAGGCGGCCTCGACACAAAACAGCCTCGATCAGCGATGGCATATTTAAAAACGGATGTCTTGTTATTGGCAGATATTTTTGTAACTTTACTTCACTTCACTTCACCACGTAATGTTCTCACTGGTTCAGATGAGAGTGTCCTGTCGCATCGGAAAAAAGGCGACTCGTCTAATATTGCCTCGAAATTATTTCTTTCCATTTTCACAGTGACAAAATCGGCTCTTCCTAAAAAAATTGCGTGGGAGTAAGGTCTCTCTAAGATTTAACGAATTGGACTTGTGCATAAGTGGGGATCTTCCAACTTTAATAAGTTAAAAATCATGCCAGTGTTCTCATTAGACGGGGTGTTTCTCCTACTTTTCGTATTTTACTCGTAGTAATCGTCGATTGGTGAGTTTGGATATCGGTTCGAGGGTTCCTTCGCACGTGATCATGTTAGAGAAAATTCTATTTTCTTATGAGTATTTTTATTGCTGCGGATCCAGCCGTGTTTATTGAATATTTCGTTAGAAAAAATTATTGTCATTATGTGCAGCTGTGCTTGTTGGGTATTTTGTTAGAAGAACTTTATTATCTAGTCGGTATCTTTTAGTTTTCCACCAAAAAATTCCACTAATCTTTTATCTTTTATTATATCTTTTTTTGTTTGTTTTTTTTCTTTTCTTTATCCTCTTCCTAGAAAAGAAATGAAGAGGACACCGCGCCGATTCGGTCGCACGTGCAATCTTGCGAGACGCTATTTGTTCATAATATAATATAAATATAATAACCCGCCTTTGTAATACACCGCGCCGATTCGGCCGCACGTGCAATCTTACGAGACGCTATTTGTTTATAATATAATATAATATAAATATAATATAGTATAATGTAAATTCGAGGATCCGGACATCGGCATCCCATCTTTGTAATACATAAGCCGATTATAAACATATCCCGACCTCCAATAAACCCATCTTCCTAGAAAAAATGAAAAGGATAATGGTTTTTTTGTTTCTGTTTGAAAAACTATATTACCTTGTCGGCATTCCCCCGCGATGCCAAAATCCCCCTCCGCCCGCGTGACGTCATGCCCCCTCGCCCGCACGGTTTCCCCTCGCCCCGCATACCCCTCGGAGGACCAGCGTTAGAACTCTCCTAGTTCTACTACTTTAGAACACTCGCGAAAAACGATTTCGAGAAAAATTTATACAAATTGATGAACAACGCGGTTTTCGGTAAAACTATGGAAAACGTGCGCAATCATATCGATGTAAAATTATTGACAAAGTGGGACGGACAATACGGCGCGGAGGCGATGATCGCGAAACCAAATTTTCACAGCAGGAGCGTCTTTTCGGAAAATCTGATCGCCGTTGAATTGCGCAAACTCGAGGTGAAATTCAATAAACCGATCTACGTCGGTATGTGTATACTCGATATATCGAAAGTGTGTGTATACGAATTTCACCACGAGTACATGTTACCGTTATATCGCGAAAATTGTAAAATAATGTACACCGATACAGACAGTTTGATTTATCACATCGAGTGCGAGGATGTGTGCGAAAACATAAAACGCGATATCGCTAGATTCGACATGAGCGATTATCCGGCTAACAACGCGTACGGTATACCGCTCGAGAACAAGAAGGTGCCGGGCTTGATGAAGGACGAGAATAACGGTGCCATCATGACCAAATTCGTTGGACTCAGGGCGAAGATGTACGCGTTGAGGGTGGATGGTAGGGAGGACGCTAAAAGAGCAAAAGGCGTCAAGCGTAACGTCGTAGCGCGTACTATAACGTTTGACGATTACACGCGGTGCCTGCACGATGAAATTGAAATGACTCGACAGCAGTCCCGCATAAGATCAAAATTGCACGAAGTGTACACCATCAGCGAGACAAAAATCGCCCTGAGTACGACGACAAGCGATACGTCATACCGCATTCGATCGATACGCTCCCGTGGGGACATTACCGAATACCCATATAATGTATATATGTATATGTATGAGGAAAACAAAAGAAATATATTTCTATCTTTCTTTTTATATTTCATATTTTATATGCTATATATACTACGTATCGCTTAGGTTCATGCTCCTCGCATATTCACTTACGCGTTCACTCTCTTTCCCTCTTTTCTTTCTACTCATTCATTACTGTATTCTTTTGTTCCCATTATTATATTCTTTTATTTGCTCAACTTTTATTCTTTCTATTCTCGTCTTCCTACATGAAAATAAATTTATTTTTATACAGCATAAATGAGATACACGATAAGTTATTTTCTTTTTCTATTTATATCTATAATTCAAAAGACGAGAATAGAAAGAATAGAAGTCGAACAAATAAAAGAATATAATAATGGTAGTGAAAGAATACAATAAAGAACGAGCAGAGAAAGAGAGCAGCTTGAATAAACGTGTAAACGAATGTGCGAGGAGCACCATATATACTTATAATCTTCATGACAATTTATTATTTATAGTTATTTAGTAATTTATAAATGAGTAAGGAAAATTTGATATATTTTATCCTTTTATGTTATCTAACATTTGCATATTTATATAAGCTTGCCAATATTTATAGAAAATAACCTTATCAAACATTTGCATATTTATATATAAGCTTGCCTATATTTATAGAAATTAACGTTTTTCTAAAGCAAAAAATTTAGAAATTTAATTTTGTTGTAAAATATTAATAAATAATGTTTCTATGTATCAAATTAATTTTAATCGATATGAAAATAATTTTTCGGTTAGAGAGTTATTCGCACTTGCCCCTCTTTGCCCATAGACTTTCTTTAAAAAGAATAAGGGTTAAAAGGTTAGTATATTTATATACTATAATTTTAGAAGATATTCCAAATTTCTTTTTTATAAAAATTGTAGCATAATTATGTATCAAATTAATCTTAATCGATATGAAAATAATTTTTATTCGGTTAGAGATTTATTCGATTAATAATGTGTCCACATAATGGGACGAAAATATAATTTTGAGAGACTTGCCCCTCTTTGCCCGCAGACTTCTTTAAAAAGAATAAGGGTCAAAAGGTTAGTATATTTATATACCATAATTTTAGACGATATTCCAAATTTCTTTTTTTAATTATATCTTTAAAGCAATTCCTAAATAGGAAACAATATAAAGACTTTTGTATAAAATTGTAATATAAAATTGATCTTCAAATAGAATTTAGAATGACTACTGTATACACATAAACATACACATTATATATGATGCACATAGTATTTAATACTCATATAGTATTTTTTGTTATAAATGGATAGATATGGGAAAAAAAAGAAGTCGACATATAATTACGACGATTACGCGTAAGAATTAAAAGAAAGGCTACGAGCAACAAATCAGCTCGCAAAAGAGCATGTTAAAGAAAAAATTAAAGTAAATTATACGATTAAAAGGGGAGGAAGCAATCCGCATGCATACTAATAAGCTGAAGCTGTTTATTGAAAATTAAAATTGTTATAGCCCGAACAGGCTATACACGAATTATTAAATATATTATTCTAAATACATATCATTTTATATGATTGCTCAACGTGTAACGCGAATACAGATCACGTTACGAGCGTTGACCGAACAAAGCGCTGACAATGCGAGCCACGCGCTAAGCCCGAGCGACCGTGCAATCATTTCATTGCGAAAACGCGGAAATCAGGGCAAGCGGAAGGACATTGCGAAAATGCAACGTAGAAGTCCTACTTAAAGGCGAAATAAAAAGGAATAAAGAAATTGCGAAAGTGCAAGCAAAGAAGTCTTACTTAGAACTTCTTAGCTTGCATCCGGATATTGCCAAAATCAAGCGACACGACACACAGCCTTGTCGCTAAATGACTCCCTCCCGGGAAGCCAAGGGGAGTTAATAAAAAGGCCCACCGCTAACGAACGGCGGGCAGTCTTGATCATTAATTAATATTACGCGGGCAATCTTTATTCCTTTACGCGAGCAATATCTCTAACAACCGCGAGTGTCAAAACGAGTATCAATAATTATTATAATATTGAATAGCCACGCAGTCGGCAGAAATATATACGAAGAAGCGAGAGGCGAGTCTCGAGACCGAAACTCGATTCTAGACACGCGCACGTTAAGATATCCGTTATCGTGATACGCGACGCGAGCGAAAGTGCGGGAACATTGTAATCAAGTCACAAATAAAATAGATATTAATATATTTATTTAATTGAAAAGGTGTCAATCTTTAAACAAATAAAAACAGTGAAGTTCTCAGGCGGAGCCCGAATTCCCAAATTCCTTCCGGCAAACGATCCCAACTACCGTGCCTCTCCGGAGGCACAACATTATTTGGTGGCAGCGGTGGGATCTGCCGGGGCATCGCCAGAACTAAGCAAGACCTGCAAAAGACACAGTTGTGTTAAAAAGCGGCCAACTATCAATTCAATTGAAGTTGACGGACGGAAGCAGCAGCTAAGCCTTCCCCAAGACCTGCAAGGCACCCAGAGTGTAAACAGGACAGGCACGCCAGCACACGTAAAACGTAAGCTGACGGAAACTACAATCAACGGAAGACATCGCACGGACAACAAAACGAGCATCGCCACAACAGCTGTAGCAGAAACGTGAGCCGCCAAGCATCGCGACCTACGATAACTCTACAGACAACGCACCGACGCCGGACAACGACCGCCGTACGACGAGCATCGTCAGCCGTATCAGCCGAGCGAAGGACTGCAGCGTCAGCAACCTACTGACACAGCGAGCGATCATGCGAGCCGTTATACTATTGTAAGTCCGAAAAAATTTAATAAATATAATAGCGTGAATGTCGGAAGGTTCTAATATACCGAAACCGATAGCGAACCGATCGTGGTTACTGAGTGAACCAGCCCGACAAGCGATTAAATTAAGCCTAGCACCGCGAGAAAATCCTTATAACGTGCGAAAAAACTTAGAAACTCAATACTCGAGCGAAAGCGAGCCCGAGTTACCGGAAAACGTCGTCACAGAACGCGAATTTCCGTTTAACAATTTTGATGAAAGCCTATTCCCGCGTAATACGACTGACCCCACTGACGACACTCAACGCGAGACAAAACGTACGCGACCGTATATTAGTAGAACTCCAAGTAGAGTATCCCTACGGCGCGAATTTTCATTAACTTCCTACGAGAGCGATCTATTCGATCTGGAAGAAATTTATAGCCAACAAGAAAGTAATATTATGGCCGAATCGCGAAATCCGCGAGAAAACACTCCCGCGAACCCGCCACAAAGCGCGGTAGACGAGGAAATAGAAAGAATGCGACGATCCATTCACGAGAGAAACCGCGAAGAAAGAGGCGACGCGCACCTTCTCGAAATATTAAATGAAATACGCACGGAAGTAAAATCATTAAACAGGCGAGTAACGCGAGTAGAAGACGCGATTATGGAATTACCACGTCACGGATATAACCGCCCAGAAGACGGTAACGACGCGTTTAATGGAACATACGGACGAACCGCACGCGACATCAGAAGTCGACGAAGCACCGCTCCGAATTACTTACCGTTAAAAGAAGCAAGAGCAATGATTCCCGAATTTGACGGAACATCGCGACATAAGTTATTAGAATTTTTAAATGCATGCACGTACGCCGTTCAGGACATACATCCCGCGGATGAAGAATCATTAATCCGAGCAATATTATTTACAAAACTGAAAGGAAAAGCCATGCAGGATTTCGAGACACGAAATATTCAGACGTTCGCCGAATTAAAACAACAACTCGAGACTTGTTACCAGTCTAAACAAAGTACTACGCACTTACAAATCGAGTTCAATTCCTTAAAACAAAAGCCGAATGAAACTGCGCACGCTTTCGGACAACGTGTTGATTTACTAGCGATGAAATTATATGATTCGATGATCGAAGGAAAGGAGCATTCCGCAACCTCAAAACGCACGATTCAACAAACAATCCAAGAGCAGGCGTTAATAAATTTCCAAATCGGGTTACACGACGAATTACAAGTGCTCGTACACGCGCAGCGATATACGACGCTCCAAGAAGCGATAACGGGCGCGAGCGCCGAAGAAAAACTCAGACCGGGAACAGCGAGAACAAGTGGTTTTGCTAATAAAAATAAAACCGAATTAAGTTACTCGCGAAATAGTCGAAATCCGACACCGCAATGCTTTAAATGCAGAAAAAACGGACATTTCGGACGCGATTGCCGTAGCAGCCGATACGCGCTCCCGAAGCCGGAAAAACCCTCGCGAATAAACGCGATAAGTAAATACTGCTCGCATTGCAAAAGAACAGGACACAGCCGCGACGAATGCTGGAGTCTAAAAAGGAAACCGAAAAACAATACAAATAAACTAAAAGTCGGAAATCAGCAAAAAACGCGCGACGAAAATATACGCGATCGAAAGAAACCGCGACAACAAAACAGAAACGCCGATAGCGCAAGTAGCAGCAGCGAAGAAGCGAGAAAGAGACAACCGCGACCTGCATCTGAGTATCGCGTTACGCATATTAAAGATATGCCACGTGCGAAGAAAAAGACGGACTTATTGCTAATAACATTACCAATGCGACAAGTGAAAAACGAAAAAATACAGATGTTGTACGATTTAGGATCGACCATCTCACTAATAAAATTGAAACATTTAAAGGACAACGCATTGATACACGAAGATAAAATCGCGCTCACTGGTATAACCGGACATAAAATACATACCATCGGAAAAGTGTACGCCACAATCAAGACAGGAAACCATAAGATAAAACATGCATTTTACGTGGTACAGGACGACATTCCGATCGAATATGAAGGAATACTAGGAATTGATTTCCTTCGACAACATTCGGTATCTTGCGATTATAATAAAAGTCAATTAAAAATAGGAAACGCCGTATTAAAATTCCATTCGCTTAACAAAACGATTCTAAAACCGCGCAGCGAGACCATCGTAAAAGCGACAACAAATCAAAATCGAATAGGAATAGTACGAGCAGAAGAAACAGCTCCAGGAATTTACCTTGGAAACTGCTTAGTAGAACCTAAAGATTACACGTGTCCCGTTAGTATTATAAATACAACCGATATGGAAGTCGAGATACAGACGCCGAACGTCACCCTCGAAAACATAGAACGCGAGATCGAATCTAAAATACATACGGTGGAAACAAGAAAAAATTTTAAGTATACTAACTCGAGACACGGACAAATATGACAACTACTACGCACGCAACATTTAAATACGGAAGAAAAACAGGCACTCCTACGGATATGCGAAGAATATTACGATACATTTCAGTTGGACGGAGAACTACTGACGTGCAACGCGACGGTAGAGCACGAGATAAACACGCGCGCCGACACCTCGCCGGTGAACACGAGACCGTATCGTCTTCCCGAGAAGCACAAAACGGAAGTAAATAAACAAGTGCAAGAAATGCTAAAAAATGGCATAATCCGAACAAGCGCGAGTCAATGGAACGCACCCTTATTGGTGGTACCAAAAAAAGCCGATGCATCCGAAAAACCTAAGCTCCGAGTAGTAGTAGATTTTCGGAAGCTAAACGATTTAACAATAGGCGATTCATTTCCACTGCCCAATATCACCGATATACTGGACCAGCTAGGAAACGCTAAATATTTTACTACACTAGACTTAGCGTCAGGATATCACCAGATACCGATGGCTGAGCAAGATAAACAAAAGACAGCTTTTTCAACGCCCTACGGACACTATGAATTTAATAGAATGCTGTTTGGATTGAAAAATGCGCCAGCAACATTCCAGAGATTGATGAATTCAATTCTAACAGGAATTCAAGGACTTAAATGTCTAGTTTATTTAGACGACATCGTCATATACGGATCGAACCTAGAGGACCACAATAGAAGACTCAAGGAAGTACTACAGAGACTCCGAGAAAATAATCTAAAATTGCAACCAGATAAATGTGAGTTTTTGCGCAAAGAAGTAATTTATCTAGGTCACATTATTTCGGAGAATGGAATATCTCCGGATCCGTCAAAGCTAACCGCAATAAAAGAGTTTCCGACGCCGAAGAAAGTAAAAGATATACAATCTTTCATAGGACTAGCCGGATACTACAGAAAATTCATAGAAGATTTTTCAAAAATAGCCAAGCCACTAACGAAATTAACAAAGAAAACGGAAAAATTCGAGTGGACAATGGAACAGCAAAATGCTTTTGAAATATTAAAAGAAAAATTAATGACTGCGTCAGTGCTAACGTATCCAGATTTCAATCAAGAATTCATAGTGACCACCGATGCTTCCGACTATGCAATCGGAGCAGTATTGTCACAAGGAAAACTAGGTAATGACCGACCAATTGCTTACGCCAGCAGAGTTTTATCGCGAGCGGAGCAGAATTACAATACAACAGAGAAGGAATTACTAGCAATTGTATGGGCTGTAAAACATTTTAGGCTATACATATACGGTACGAAATTTAAAATCGTAACCGACCACAAACCATTAATCTGGTTATTTAATGTGAATGATCCCGGATCAAGATTAATCAGATGGAGATTAAAACTCGAAGAATATGATTATGAAATCATTCATAAGGCCGGACGAGCGAACGCGAACGCCGATGCACTGAGCCGCAATGTAACAAGAGAAGCGCATAAAACAGAAGAGGAAGAACGAGAAATCCTCGCAATAGAAGAAGAAACAAACTCCGACGAAGAAAAAATATACACAGAGGAAGACAAGAAACAAATATTATATGAATATCATGATGCACCCACAGGAGAACATCAAGGAGTTGAACGCACGATAAAAAGAATCCGCCTAAATTATAATTGGCCAGGAATAACGAAAGATGTAGAAAAATACATCGCAAAATGCGAATTGTGCCAGAAAAATAAATTATCGCGAAAAAATAAAGTACCGTTAATAATAACAGATACGCCTACTAAACCTTTCGAAAAATGCGCGTTAGATATTGTAGGACCGTTAACAGTTATAACAAACGGAAATAAATATCTCTTAACATTCCAAGACAATTTAACGAAATTCAGCAAAGCGATACCGATTCCAAATCAAGAAGCGAACACGGTTAGCAAGGAATTTGTTACAAAAATTGTACTTGAACACGGAATACCGGAAAAAATTTTAACGGATCAAGGCACAAATTTCCTCAGCGAAATATTTAAAAATACATGCAAATTACTCTTCAAAATAAATGTAAATTAATAACAACAGAAATGACGATCCAACCAAAAGAAGTCATACAAGGTAGCGAAATAGAAACGTATTTACCGGAAATTAATATTACATTTATACGAGACAATACAGACATACTAGACACGAAACAACAGAATATCGTGCAGCATTCAGAATTAACAGAACTAAAAAATAAATTAAAAGAAATGAACAACGATTTGCAAGACAATAACGACAAATTCTTCACACAAAAACAATTCGTATATCCTATGGCGACAAGCGGAATAACCACAATAATTATAATAATATTAATAATTTATATAATTATGAAAAATAAAAAGAAATATACGAGACGACCGTCAGTCAGGATATACGAAGAAAACGAACCACGTATATCATACGGATTCCCAAGACCCATACTAAAACGTAGTTTAAGCACACGATTTTAGAATAAGAAACGATTATATTCATATTATATACGGGAAAAATATTGTATATTAGAATAAGAAGAAATTTTGTTTTGCGAAAAACGTCACTTTTACACCTCCGTTTTTCTTTTTCTTACTGGGGAGGGATGTTATAGCCCGAACAGGCTATACACGAATTATTAAATATATTATTCTAAATACATATCATTTTATATGATTGCTCAACGTGTAACGCGAATACAGATCATGTTACGAGCGTTGACCGAACAAAGCGCTGACACGCGAGCCACGCGCTAAGCCCGAGCGACCGTGCAATCATTTCATTGCGAAAACGCGGAAATCAGGGCAAGCGGAAGAAGGACATTGCGAAAATGCAACGTAGAAGTCCTACTTAAAGGCGAAATAAAAAGAAATAAAGAAATTGCGAAAGTGCAAGCAAAGAAGTCCTTCTTAGAACTTCTTAGCTTGCATCCGGATATTGCCAAAATCAAGCGACACGACACACAGCCTTGTCGCTAAATGACTCCCTCCCGGGAAGCCAAGGGGAGTTAATAAAAAGGCCCACCGCTAACGAACGGCGGGCAGTCTTGATCATTAATTAATATTACGCGGGCAATCTTTATTCCTTTACGCGAGCAATATCTCTAACAATCGCGAGTGTCAAAACGAGTATCAATAATTATTATAATATTGAATAGCCACGCAGTCGGCAGAAATATATACGAAGAAGCGAGAGGCGAGTCTCGAGATCGAAACTCGATTCTAGACACGCGCACGTTAAGATATCCGTTATCGTGATACGCGACGCGAGCGAAAGTGCGGGAACATTGTAATCAAGTCACAAATAAAATAGATATTAATATATTTATTTAATTGAAAAGGTGTCAATCTTTAAACAAATAAAAACAGTGAAGTTCTCAGGCGGAGCCCGAATTCCCAAATTCCTTCCGGCAAACGATCCCAACTACCGTGCCTCTCCGGAGGCACAACAAAATAAACACCCTATTCGTTGCAAGAACGACCAAGATACCACATAAGGTCAAGAGCACGACGAAGGTTCGCCAAGCTCGCACGACCTCGACCCTCAGAGGGACGACTCCCGGCGAACTCCACTGTGGGTATGTAGAGGCATGTTCGCCTTCAGAAGATGGCGTGAGGGATAGGTCGAGCGTACAGAAGGGAAGTCAATCACGAGACTTCTTTTCTAATTGTCAATGATAAAATTATATTTATAGTATATTTACAGTTTCTCGGTATTATTTACAATTATCTAGTTTGTGGTGGCCCAGAAAAGGGCCGTTTACGGGTTAACGCTGTGTGCGTTCCCGCCAAGTGATACGCGGCTCGGCTTTGGTTACGTGGAGGGAACCGATGCGCAGTAGCTCGGGCGGGGGTGGAAGAGCTGGTGTAGTCCTGGGGGGTGTATAGCCAGGCTCTTCCCGGTCCGTCCCCGTCTGCGTAGTCGTCTCCTGGGTGTTGGTCTCCCAGTCACTGTCGGATTGAGTACCGCTGTCCGCTAATTCCCGTGAGGGGCACTGAGTGCCGCGATGGATGCGTATTGCCGGTTGAGACTGTGTCCAATTGTCTCGATGGTGAAGTGGAGAGGCCGCTAGCGGTGATAGTAGCGGTGGCGGCAGGCCCCACGGCGTCGATGGTGACGTGTATCGCCGTACCCGGATGTCCCACTGACTCAGGAAGAAGCGTGGCGGTCGGGTGAATTCCACAGGCGCCAGCTCTATCGGGTGTAGCGTCCACTCCCTGAAGCTCGTACACGTATGGTTGCCTGTAAGTCCTGGTGTCTTTTCTCCCCAACTGAAGGGCTGCCGACTAGTCCCGGGTGAAGTGGGAGGCAGCTGTGGTCGAGGAAGACTCAGGTCCTGTGGTAATACAGGAGGCAGCGTAGGCTGTCGCTATGCAAAAGAATTCGTGAGCTCGGACTGGCTAACGGGCAGGAGATCCTCTCCGCAGTCAGAACGGGCTGCGAATTGAAGGCTTCTCGCCGTGCGCCGTCTTATAAACCCCACTCACTGGATTTCACTTGCTGGCGCCGACTCCCGCTCGTGGCCGCCTCACGGTAAGCCTTCGTGGTTCGCGCGGTGCTCGCGCGCGGGTTTCACGTGCTCCGCGCGTGAGAATTCGTTCGCGCGTCTACCGGGTAGTTCGTGCGTAATTGTGGTGGTTTCTCGAGCCGCCACATCCACCATTCGCTCGAAACGATCTCGGCGATTAAGACCAGGGCCCGCGGGAAGTTGAATAGGATCCAACGCTCGAGAGACCCACAAGTTACGGAAAGTCCCTGTATTAGCAAGCCGACAAATATCCATCGCCGTTCAGAATAAAGGCAAACTATGCCAAGGATGAGGCACCACCTCACACATAGTACGACGACCACTTGCACAATCCACAGAAATATGGAGCGAAAACGGCTCCCTACTGCGATATACAGCCTCACAGGCCCGCTCAAAAGGATCGCGCGGTAAAACAGGGCCGCACAAAGTAGAATTATTGCACGCTCTGCATATCAAGTCAGAAGGGTTGGACACAGATTCCAAACACCAAAAACAGAAATTATAAGATTCCATGACTACTAGCGAGTATGTCACCGGACGAACGTCAATAGGAGACTGAACAATAAAGGAAAAATGACCCGCGGGATATAATCGCGGGATATAACCGCGAGATAAAAACTAAAGTATATAATATCACAGGATACTCGTCAGCTGGAACAGCCGACGGTCCGAATGTCTCACGGAATCATATGAAACGGACTCACAGAATGAAATTCAAATGTTTGAAAAGGTTATTTTCTATAAATATTGGCAAGCTTATATAAATATGCAAATGTTTGATAACATAAAAGGATAAAATATATATAAATTTTCCTTACTCATTTCTAAATTACTAAATAACTATAAATAATAAATTGTCATGAAGATTATAAGTATATAATATATAGTGCTCCTCGCACATTCGTTTACACGTTTATTCAAGCTGCTCTCTTTCTCACATTATTTATTAATATTTTACAACAAAATTAAATTTCTAAATTTTTGCTTTAGAAAAAGATTATTTTCTATAAATATAGGCAAGCTTATATAAATATGCAAATGTTTGAAAAGGTTGTTTTCTATAAATATTGGCAAGCTTATATAAATATACAAATGTTTGATAACATAAAAGGATAAAATATATCAAATTTTCCTTACTCATTTATAAATTACTAAATAACTATAAATAATAAATTGTCATGAAGATTATAAGTATATGGTGCTCCTCGCACATTCGTTTACACGTTTATTCAAGCTACCCTCTTTCTCTGCTCGTTCTTCCTTTTGACCCTTATTCTTTTTAAAGAAAGTCTGCGGGCAAAGAGGGGCAAGTGTCTCTCAAAATTATATTTTTCATCCCATTATGTGGACACACTATTAACCGAATAAATCTCTAACCGAATAAAATTTATTTTCATATCGATTAAGATTAATTTGATACATAAAAACATTATTTATTAAGTTATTTTCTATAAATATAGGCAAGCATATATAAATATGCAATGTTTGATAACATAAAGGGATAAAATATATCAAATTTTCCTTACTCATTTATAAATTACTAAATAACTATAAATAATAAATTGTCATGAAGATTATAAGTATATATGGTGCTCCTCGCACATTCGTTTACACGTTTATTCAAGCTGCTCTCTTTCTCTGCTCGTTCTTTATTGTATTCTTTCACTACCATTATTATATTCTTTTATTTGTTCGACTTCTATTCTTTCTATTCTCGTCTTTTGAATTATAGATATAAATAGAAAAAGAAAATAACTTATCGTGTATCTCATTTATGCTGTATAAAAATAAATTTATTTTCATGTAGGAAGACGAGAATAGAAAGAATAAAAGTTGAGCAAATAAAAGAATATAATAATGGGAACAAAAGAATACAGTAATGAATGAGTAGAAAGAAAAGAGGGAAAGAGAGTGAACGCGTAAGTGAATATGCGAGGAGCATGAACCTAAGCGATACGTAGTACATATATAGCATATAAAATATGAAATATAAAAAGAAAGATAGAAATATATTTCTTTTGTTTTCCTCATACATATACATATATACATTATATGGGTATTCGGTAATGTCCCCACGGGAGCGTATCGATCGAATGCGGTATGACGTATCGCTTGTCGTCGTACTCAGGGCGATTTTTGTCTCGCTGATGGTGTACACTTCGTGCAATTTTGATCTTATGCGGGACTGCTGTCGAGTCATTTCAATTTCATCGTGCAGGCACCGCGTGTAATCGTCAAACGTTATAGTACGCGCTACGACGTTACGCTTGACGCCTTTTGCTCTTTTAGCGTCCTCCCTACCATCCACCCTCAACGCGTACATCTTCGCCCTGAGTCCAACGAATTTGGTCATGATGGCACCGTTATTCTCGTCCTTCATCAAGCCCGGCACCTTCTTGTTCTCGAACGGTATACCGTACGCGTTGTTAGCCGGATAATCGCTCATGTCGAATCTAGCGATATCGCGTTTCATGTTCTCGCACACATCCTCGCACTCGATGTGATAAATCAAACTGTCTGTATCGGTGTACATTATTTTACAATTTTCGCGATATAACGGTAACATGTACTCGTGGTGAAATTCGTATACACACACTTTCGATATATCGAGTATACACATACCGACGTAGATCGGTTTATTGAATTTCACCTCGAGTTTGCGCAATTCAACGGCGATCAGATTTTCCGAAAAGACGCTCCTGCTGTGAAAATTTGGTTTCGCGATCATCGCCTCCGCGCCGTATCGTCCGTCCCACTTTGTCAATAATTTTACATCGATATGATTGCGCACGTTTTCCATAGTTTTACCGAAAACCGCGTTGTTCATCAATTTGTATAAATTTTTCTCGAAATCGTTTTTCGCGAGTGTTCTAAAGCGGGTGTTGAGTTCGAAGTAATCGCGAAGCCATACGGATTGAGCGAATTGCAATACGCGATGTATCTTTGTAACGCGAAGGCCGTGACGCGTGCACTGCTGCAGATTGCGATAGTGTATCACGTAACGCTTCTTATCATACAGAGTCGCGAGGAGTTTGTCCTCCCGCTTACCGGGCGGCTTATCGCGCGTCGGACAAAACGGTAGGTCAGCGTGCGCGTCGTGAAGATGTTGCGGATACTCTAGATCGACTTCGAGAATATAACCTGTGGGCGAATTCGAAGCGATCGCGCTAACGTCAAAGTCAGAGATATCGTCGACCCATCGAAAATCGGCATATGGCAACGGTTGACACATCGCCCAACCGTACAAATTGTTTACATCGAAATACATCACATACGACGATGGTTTCGATGGATCGTAAGACGATGTGTACTTGTTATTGGCTCGCGCGTATCTGCCGGAACATTGGCTCAGGCCACGGCGTATACCACGTTCGATAAACATAACTATGTCAATGTCTGTTAGCAATTCGAACGTAATATTCGTATATTTTAGCATGGCATCCTACGTATATCCGGGAAGAGTATAGTAATACGCGAGGTCGAGCCCATAACTCTCGATACATTTGTCGCGAAAATTTTCAAAAACGTCAGCCAATAACAAGACATCCGTTTTTAAATATAGATCGCTGTATTCGCCCAAGGTTCGTACGGAGAACCGCTTCCAGACATTCTCGGCGTGCGCGTAATCGCTCTCGGATACGGTGTCACCGGTCAAGGAACTGTAAAATGATTCGCGCGGCGGTAAACACGTTTCGTACAACCTGTCGACACAGCTAATGTATTCGTATGGAAAGACACCTTTTCGTGTCAATAAATTGAACTCTGCAATCGATAAATTTTGAAATTTCGATTTTAAAATTTGAAGTTTATCATTATTTAGAAACGATACCAATTTTTCGAGACTAGTACTGAGAAATTTATACGAATCGATGAACCGTAACTTTATATCGCTTCGCGAATCTGATCCTTCGATAGTATCTTTAACGTGTTTCGTGAATGAAATATACGTTTCTTTCGTTATCGGTAGTACATCGATCGAGCTTTCGAACGCTGTTGCTATTTCCTCGATAATAAAATGTGAATCGTAACCGGATAAATTGTGAAATACTATGGAAATGCAAAAAGATTCTTTATAATTTAAATCACAATTTGAATGCGCGGGATCTCGGTACCGCCCGGTTAAATGGCAATGATCGCGTACGCGTGTATCGTCTTGCGCGAATAGTTTCTCGCAAATGTGACAGTGTATCACGTTGTAAAACTTTTCCCGCTCATCTCGCGTTAAATTTACCATGGGGACATTCGTGGTTAAAATAGCCTTTACGCGTTGCGTTAAATTTTTTAATTCTTCCACGAACCACGAAACGCAATCGGTGCTGCGGCGAGAATGATACGCGGATAACGAATCATCGTACGAACAATGTACATAATATGCTATGCTAAATACTTTATGATGTTGGTAGTTTCTCTCTTCCTCCGTCTTCTCTAAAACACATTCCAAGTCGGCGTACACGACGAAAGGAAGCCGCTCTTTCCAATTATAGTTATTGAACGTGAGTCACTTGTCCTTATCGCTCGGTAATCGGATAGCGCACTCGTTCATCTCTCGACAGTCCACCGTATGTGACTGTAACTTGTCGTTCGAGCCAAAGTAGTGCAAACATCTGTAAAAGAAATAATTTTTGTTCAAAGATTTCTGCAATTAAATTTATTAAATATATACGTACCGATCGCAGATATATTTTTGACCATTATGTTTGCTCAGTTGCGAGCTCACGAGGCGGGATAAATTCTTGATCCACGCAAAATGTCCGAGGTCTTGCGAATCTTGCACGTACAGCAAGTTGACGTGTCTGTCCTTCTTTCGCGCCGAAAGACGTATCAGGACAATATTATTCTCTTTCTCGATGCAGTATACATTTATCGAAATGACGTTATAAAGTTCAAATTTTTTTATTTGATTAACGGTCACTGGAAACTCAATGTCCTGGAGATTCAGCACTGTCGTGTAATGCGGGTACGAAGATTCCCGACCCGCGTTTTTTTCGGCTGGATACAGATCGGCGACCACCGCCCATGCGAAACACGCATTGTCATTAGATTGCACGTTTATCACCGCTCTCTTCATCGTTATTTCTCGCGGTAATTTAATATAGCATCCCGCGCGCATTGGATTATATTTATTTATATTTACAATTATATATAAATCGAGGATTCGCGACAATGCCCACCCGCTATCGCAGGTTCTTGAAATTCTTCGAGCGAGGCAAGGGTGGGCTCGACGACGTGTCACTCGTACCACTCGTGTAGATCGGACCTGCGAAAGAGTTCATAGTTTCTGGTATTGATACTCTTATTGGCGCGTTTATCACCCGACACAAATTCACCATTGAACATAGTGTTCACTTTCACGTTATTACATCTTTCCATAACTTTTTGCACGCGTTCGAGCACAATGTCTTTGGCGTTCTCGAGAAATTGTCGTGGTTCGATATAGTCCGCATTAATCACCGCACCGGTCAGTATACGGTTTTCGAACGCGGTATCGATCTCTCGCCAAATGAGTCTTTCCGCGTTGTTGTCACCACTATAATCACCACCTCTATGTATAAACCGTCTCTCTAATCGAGTCTTCGCACCCTCGAGTCGCGCGATTCTGGCCACCAGAGATCGTCGAACTCCGATCGAGAATCGCGGACGCATGACGCGGCTGCGTTCCCCAAGCTGTTCGATAAATTCCTCGCATCGCTGCGCCCACGCGAAATACTCGCCCAAAGTAGCGATTCGGTGCGACAGCTCCAACAGGTCGCGTTCAGTCCGCGCGATATTTTCCATAATTTCCATTTTGCGGATTATCGCGAAATCTTCCGCTGTACCGAACAATTAGCTCACACAAAAATTACAAAGTATCCGCAGTACTCGGCGCTCGCCGATATTTGTAATACATCGATAAACGTATCTAAACCTTGAATCACGTTGACGCGAATATTCTAGCAGCCGGACATCGCCCGCACTATCTATCCCGCTCGCACGCACACCGCACGCGCTATCTCCCTTGCTCGTATACCGCACGCGCCGTCTCGCTCACTCCATAAACGCTATCTCTCTCGTGACGCTTCTCTTTAAGAAAATCTGTCCTGTATAAATATATCTATATATGTAAGGATTTCTCTTTAAGAAAATCTGTACCCGAAAACGAAAAAACTCAGCCCCGAAATGCGATAAGCGCGCTCGTATCGCCGCTAACGCGCGTCGCGAAAAGAGCGACGAGAACGCTCCTCTCTCCGTTCGACCGCCCTCCGACGGTCCCCGTCTCTCTCGACGCCGGATATCCGGCGTCCGCTCGCTGATCGCGCGCTAGAAGCGGCGCGCGTCCCTAAAGAATCGCGATAGCGGATCGCGCGCTAGAAGCGGCGCGAGTCCCTAAAGAACGAGTCGCGCCGGGGAGGAACCGCGGCCCCCGAAAGGTCGAGTCGCGCCGGGAAGGAACCGCGACCCCCGATCGAGCCGAGCGCCATCTCCCAGGCGATCTCGACGACTCGTGCCGCGGTCCCCCCCCCCCGCGTGACGTCATACCCCCCTGCGGCGGTTTCCCCTCGCCCCCCCCCCCTCACCACAAAGACCTGAATTAGAACTCTCTTAGTACCACTACTACTATACACATGGAGATCTCCCGGTAACAGATATAGGAACCAAATTGATTACATCATGGTTGGATCACGATGGAAATCCTCCATCCTACACTGCAAAACTTATCCCGGTGCTAAGTGCGGAACTGACCACCAGCTACTGGACCCCATGAAGTTCAGACTTCGCCTGAAAAACATCCGCCAACCACATAAAGTAATTGCAATCAATGATTCTAATAAGGAACTATTCCAACAAGAAATCCAGCAAAAGTTGGCCAGTAACACAGCGGATATCATAAACACATAAGACCCGGACCAAGAATGGGTAAAACTCAAAAAGATTATTAAAACAGCCTCGGAAACAATCCAATGCAAACCAAACCACTCTAACAGATCCAACAAAATCTGGATAACGCAACGCACCCTCGTCACTATCGAGGATCGGAAAAAATTAAAAAAGAAAGGACTAACAACACAGTAAACAATAGCAGTAAGAGATACGTATAAAACTTTATGCAGAAGGATACAAAGAGAATGCAGACGAGACAAAAATAACTATATAAAGAAAATCTGCAGAGAAATCGAAGAACACCAAAACTCCAACGACACCCGCGATCTATACAGGAAAGTTCGACTAATACCAAAAATCCAACCCGAGGACATCAGCCATCGAGGACAAAAACGACAAGATTCTATGGGAAAACAAAGACATACTAGAGCGCTGGAGGCAATATTGCGAAGAACTGTACAAAGAAGAAACGGTAGCAGAAAACGAGGAACAGGCGATAAAGGCGACAAACGAGCGGGAACCACCAATACTGAAGAGTGAAGTGGAAGAGGCCATAATCTTAAACCAAACAAAGCGCCCGGCTTGGATGAAGTCTCCGTCGAGAAGATAAAATTGCTGGGAAACGAGGGCATCAGGATAATTCATGAAATTTGTAATAAAGTCTGGCAGACGGACCAGTGGCCTAAGGACTGGGCCAAATCTGCCGTCATCCCCATCCATAAGAAGGGGTCCACACGAAAATGCCAAAATTATCGCACAATATCTCCCATGCTAGCAAGATACTACTTAAAATAATCGACCGAAAATTGCAACAGTATCTGTCTCGCCAAATCCCTCCTGAACAAGCCGAATTCGTTAAAGGCAGAGGAACCAGAGATCAAATATTTAATATCCGTCAACTGATAGAAAAATCATGCGAATTTAATACGCCTATGTTCCTGTGCTGTTCCTGGAAAGACCTATGGAAAGTGCTAAGGGAAATGGGAGTCCCGGATCATATAGTGACCCTGATAAGCAATTTATACGAGGATAGTGCGGCTGTCATTAAACTGGAGAGCAAAAAATTGGACCCCTTTAAAACACATAAAGGGTTGCGACAGGGCTGCATAATGTCACCTAGGATATTTAACGTCTACAGTGAATATATAATGAGACGCGCCCTGGAAGGAGACGACGGAGGAATAATAATCAACGGCAAAAACCTAAATAATCTCCGATACGCTGATGACGTTACCTTAATAGCGAAAAACGAAGAGAAAATTGTCAAAATGCTGGAATTAGTTACCAAAGAAAACAATAAAATAGGTCTACATATCAACCTGGAGAAGACCAAACTCATGTTGATTGACAGGGGCAACACGATACAACGGAACAATTTACTCCTAGACATGGAAACGGTCAGTGAGTTTATCTACTTGGGATCTTTAATTACCAGCATAGGAGGAAGCGAAGCGGAGATAAGGCGTATAACAATGTCGCGAACAGCCATGGCAAACCTCAGGAGAATATGGGTAGACAAACAAATAACAAAAAACACAAAGATAGTCCTGGTGCGATCCCTGGTGTTCTCTATATTTTCATACGGAGCGGAAGCATGAACCATCAAGGCGGCGAACAAACACCGCATAAATGCGTTTGAGATGTGGTGCTGGAGACGGATGCTAGGCATCCCTTGGACGGCAAGAAGAACGAACCTGTCAATCCTTAATGAACTTAACATCACCGACCGACTGTTCACTATATGGCACAGACGAGTTCTCCAATACTTTTGCCACATCACACGAAGAAACCGGGACAATTTAGAAAAACTGATAGTGCAGGAGAAGGTTGAGGGGAGGAGACCAAGAGGCCGTTCTCTATCGCGCTGGATAGATCAAATAAAAGATATCACAGGCCAACCATTACAAAAGAATCTTCGAAAGGCGGAAGACTGCCAACGTTGGACGACGGTGGTTCGCCACTGTACATGACCATAATGTCACGACTCTTCAGACATGAAGATACGACAAGGAAGAAGATATAAGTATTATTATAAGTATTATTATAGTATTATATTATATATTATAATATTATTAGTAATATTAAATATTATTATAGTATTATAAATATTATTAAGTATTATGTAAATTTATGAAATATTTATTAATGTTTTTTTATTTTTAAAGTAATAAATTCGCGTCTGTACATATGAATTAGTTTCTCAGATAGTCAAGTCTGCCAAAAACAAATTTTATGAAAACTTGCTACAAATTTTGTTGACAAGACGGATGCAAATTTGATACAAGATTTGTTTTATTCAATGATGTCACCACAATGCCAGCAGAAATGTAACAAAATCTGCGGACATAATTCGGTAGCAAATTGAAGTCAAAAACTTGCAGGCAAAGCTTGCTGACATGATTGACATTAGATTGTCGGCAGAAACTGAGCAAGATCTGGCGTACAGAATGGTAGCAGATTGGCAGCAAAAACTGAACAAAATCTGCAAATTAACTATTATTTAAAATACTATAATTCAGTTGCTTGCCGCGCGTTATTCACTATCTATACCCATATTTAAGTTTTTGTCATGAGTGTATATAAAGTCTGCAAAATGCCGCTAATAATATTGTAATATATCTACTTTTATCAGTTCGATTTTCAACACGATTCCTATACAGGGAATTCGGATATTAAACTGATTTTTGGAGAATCAGACAAATAATTGTTCCATTTATTCGGACAATTTCTGTTTGAAAAAATTTTTAATATAATAAATTAATTTAAATTTACCTATATGTTTTAACATATTAATATATATTATTATTATATATTAATACATTAATTGGTCTTATTTTTACCGTTAAAAAAACATCAGAAAATGATTTTCCATGGATGTAATATATTATATGACATCATTTTCGGGTCTCATGAGAGCTAACTTAGGATGTCTAATTGATCATTTCGTGACCAAAATTTATCGTCATTTTGCTATTTAGGATTGAGATTTTAAATCCATTTATAAATGTATTATTTTATATAAATGGCTAAAAGCTGCAGATTTTGTTCAGTTTTCGCTCCCAATCTGGCATCAGATTGTCCTGTGCAGATCTTACTCGATTTTTGCCGCCAATTTGACATCAAGTTATGTCAGCAAGCTTTATTCGGTTTTTGCCATCAATTTGCTGTCAGATTACAGCATGTTCACAGGTTTTGCTGGCAAAACATGAGCTTATTGCAGATGGTACCGGATTTGTTACCAAGTTTTGACCGTATTTGATGCCAATTTAGCAACAATTTGCTATCAAATTGCTATCTCGGTTCATGCGCGTTATAGATTGTATGTGTATATTTTGTATGTTTTGTATGTATATTTAAGTATGTCCCAATAAAACAAATATTTATTACATTACATACCTCATTTATTATCTTTTAGTAAGCCAAACGAGAAATGTAAATGAATGAAGTATTTAAATGCCGCTATTCCATTTAAATTATGACGACACATCCTACTCGATTTCTGTCGCCAATCTGACATCAAACTGCGTTGCGCAGATCCTGTTCGGTTTCTACCGCCAATCTGACATCAAACTGCATTGCGCAGATCCTGTTCGGTATCTGCCGTCAATCTGACATCTAACTACGTTGTGTAAATCCTGCTCGATTTGCTGTTGGCTTATGTCGACAGGTTCTTCCGGAAGAACACAAGCTTAATGTGGACGCAGTTAATGTCAATCTGTTGCAATATTCTGCTTGAATCTGTTCGCAAACTACTGGCAGACTGCTAACATTTTGCTTACTGGGTATACCCGTATCTATACCCGTATTCAAGTTCTTGTCATGAGCGTATATAAAGCCTGTAAAATGCAATTAATGACATTGTAATTATTTCTATCAGTTTAATATTTCTGATACGATTCCCATACAGGGAAATTCAGATATTAAACTGATTTTTGGAAAATCGGATAAATATCCGATTTTCACTTATTCGGACAGAAATTGTCCGTTATTATCTACTTAGACATAAAATAAAAATTAAATTCCATATATAAATCTTTAATTTTATAAATTATTTAAATTTTTCTATATATATTACATTAATATATTAATATATTATTAATATTATATATAATATTTATATATTATTAATACAAATGTCAGAAAATGACGTCTCGAAGATACAAAGGTTAAAAAGATTTTGAGTTGTTACAAAAGTTCTTTAATAAGCAAATTTAAGAAAATGCTACATATAAAAAGTCACAATATTAATTAGCAAGATATATAATACAATAGCATTTATATAAAATATTAAACTAAATAAATATAACAATATTTATACTATAATTATATATATACTGCATAAAATACTATTAATATCAACGATTAGTATCAAAATGAATGATAATTTATGTGATTTTATTTTTATTTTTGTACCACCTTATAGCTCTTGATAGTTTTAGGATGGCTTTGATTCTTGTATGATAGAAAAGCAAAGCACAGAGGCCGTCCAACGTTTTCACTCTGTCTAACTGCCAATTTCCGGCTTTACCCCCCTCTGAGAATGCTTAATCTAGCTATGTATATCATCGGATTGGATACGTTACCAATTGGCCAATTCAAAATACGACTCTTTGATTGGTCAATCGTTGCTGATTATTTTAGGCACCGATCGATATGAGTGGCTGCAGTTAATCGGGATATGTGGATACCGATTTTATAATTCAGGTAAAGGTGAAAATTACGAAAATAAGCAAATTTACTAGGTTTAAACCACTGAAATTATACATTTTTTAATAAATTTGTTTATTTTTGTAATTTTCATTCTCATTTGGATTATAAAATCGATATTCTAATCTGGAAGCCCATTACGGTTTTTGAAACGAAGTGAAAATTACAAAAGTAAAGAAATTCACTAGAGTCAGTGCTCTCAGATGTGCCCGGATGGGCGCGCATGCGCGACCTAACAATAGTAAAAATAGTAGCGCGCGATGGCGTGCGCATTGGCGCACTTTTGGCGGGCTCTAGTGTATACAGAGACTGCCCAGGACACAGGGAATCGATTGTGTATCTTTGAAATAAAATGAAAATTACAAAAATGAATAGATTTACTAGATTTCGACAAATCGTAGATACTCTAATGAATTTATTTACTTTTGTAATTTTCATATTATTTTAAGATATATAATCAACCCCTAGGACAGAACGGAGAACGAAGTTGATATACAGGATGGGGCATTTATATTGAGACACCTAAATATCTAAAAAATAAAGCAAGGTAGAAAGAAATGTTACAGACAAAAGTTGTTCGGTTCTAAGGGGGTCATAAAATAGTGCTATTACTCAAGTAGCAAACTGACGTCACAATAACAGTAAATTTGGGTCACAAAATTACCAATTAGACGTCCTAAATTAGATCTCATGTGACCCGAAAATGACGTCGATGCATCACATCTACAGGACGTCATTTTCTGACGTTTGTTTGACGACAAAACTAAGACCAATTATAGTAATAATATATACCATAATAAGACATATTAATGTGTTAAATACATTACAGGTAAATTTAAATAATTTAAAATAATATAAAATTAAAGATTTTATTTATATGGAAGTTAATTTCTGTTTTAATGAATGATTTTCACTTATTCAAACATAAATTGTCCGAATAAATTAAAATCGGATGTTATCTATCCGATTTTTCAAAAATCAGTTCAATATATGAATTTCCCGGTACGGGAATCGTATCAGAAATTAAACTAATAAAAATAATTACAATATTGTTAGCCGTATTTTGCAGGCTTTATATACGCTCATGACAAAAATTTGAATACACGTATAGATAGTGAATAGCGCCGCATAGCGGTAAGCGAACGAACTATAATTCCAATACCAGTTACAAAAGGATTTTATTAAGATGATCATAGGACGTCTTCAAAATAACGTCTTTGGCTAGCCTAAGTAATGACGTCTTTTAAACGTTAATTATTAGTCGCCGACGTTATAGACCAAAAATAAACATCATTATGTTGTTTTTTGGCGTCACTCTGCTACTTGAGTATTTTGACCTAGGGTGGAGGTGCTTCGGAGATTTCAATGTCAATCTTGTTTTTTTTAAATAGAAACACCCGAATTTCTTTACATAAATCGATTCCTTGCAATATTCTGCATAAAAAGTTATAGGGGTGTGATGGCCAAAAGTTTAATAGTTTACGAGATATTTTATACTTTATTTTATTACTTTATTTCGACATAATTTTACATAAACTATGAAATATCTCATAAAATTATTTATTTTGCAATAATATTACCTTAATATTTTAAGCTCAAAAGTGAGAGACATCAATTGGTATAAAGAAAATAATACAATTAATTATAAAAAATAAATTTTATTTTATTAGAAATCTATTCAAGGGATATATTGGCAATAAGAGCCAGACGCAGTTATAAAGGCGCAAAAAAGTATATTAAAGAAACTCACGTTACATAAATAAACACAAAGCGGACATTTCGGCTAATCTTTTAGCCATCTTCAGCGCAACACATTAAATAAAAATAAAAATTAACCGAAAAATAGATTACTTCGTAAATTCATAAACATTCGCAATACATTAAATTAAAATTACCGAAGATAGACCACCTCGCAAATTCAAACATTCATCAGCAAATTGTTGAAAACGCGTAATGGGGATCTCTCACATCTTCATGAAAATTCAATCGCATTACTGATGTCGCTGGGATGGTCAGCTACTCGATTAGTAGGTCGTAAGTTGAATCCAGTCAGCGTACAAGCATGCCGGAACAATAAATTCTTGATAAAGCCTGTAAATAATCGGCGCGATTTCTTTAAAACGATCTAATGTGAGAGAACGCGCACGCACACAATATTCAACAACGACTTACACGTAAGAGAACCACCGGACTTCATTGCACCGATTGATTAGCGGAGAGTATAGTTAACTTGGCACAGTCAGCCCACAGCAATTGCAATACAACAATAGGTGTCGAGGGATCGCAGTATGTCAAATGGTTAAAAACAAATGACGTAACATTCCTTTCAACGGTTGATAGGTACGGTCGCAAAAATAATATACAATATATATGACGAAATCATAACATAAATAAAATGATGTAAAAATAAGTATGAATATAAACAAAAAACAAAGGTCATCAAAACGTCAATAATAACTAAGAATCTTAAATATAGCTTACAGTTGTTGTCAAAATTATCGGGAACAGACAATAATGTATAAAAAATTAAATTATGTCAAATAAGTCAAATAGTATGTCAACATATAAGATAAATTAATTAAGTCTATAAATGGCATTAGGAGTAAATCAAATTCTCGAAAGTTTTTTTAAAACAGTAAGATACGCCTCAGGAAGGCACTCAGTATCAGTCTGCAAATTTAGACTATTCTTCTGCTTTGCTCTATTCTTTCTCCCTAATATGTAAAACTTCAGAAATCAACCGTTTGTTTAAATGTGGTTCTTTATCTAATATTTCAACTTTCTCCCAATTGAAATCATGGTTATATGTCAATCTGTGGTCTGTTATAACGGAATGGTTCGTCGTGTTTCATCGTATATGATTTTTAGTATGTTAGCAAGCTTTGCTTTATTCTTGGCGGCAATCTGCCACCTTAATCGGTAATAACAACTCTTATACCAAATTTGTAGCCTTTTTGCTGACAATAATTTGTAGCAAGCACTTGGCAATATCTGTTAGAACAGACCTGGCTGACTGGGTATTTAGGTGTCTCAATATAAATGTCCCACCCTGTACAAGTAAGTAAATAGGTAAGAAAGCTAGAGTAGAATATTATAATATTATAATATTAGTGCAATATTATTTTTAATAAAATGGATAAAACTTTTCCATATATTTTTGAAAGCAGCTTTTAGAGGATGTCATACAGTACTTCCTTTTACTCGATATAATACTTTAGTAAGAGCGCAAGAGGCTGCGCATGCGCGCCCATCCGGGCACATTTGAGAGCACTGACTAAAGCACAGATGAATAGACAAATAGCCAATGGCCTAGGTTAAGGCGAGACTGCCATTTCCGTGCTCAGATTATCGACACACTATGCCCCTTACCGACAGACTATGCCCCTGGTTTGAGTCCAGACTAAATATATCCGATTTTCTCGACAGACTATGCCCCTGGTTTGAGTCCAGACTAAATATATCCGATTTTGTCGACAGACTATGCCCCTGGTTTGAGTCCAGACTAAATATATCCAATTTTGTCGATAGACTTTGCCCCTAGGTGCAAATCCGGACTAAATGACCGCGAGACGAGTGTGACAGTGTGAGAGATGAAATGATGAGAATAAACATGAGATTAATAGACAGATCAGTGACGCAATATTGCAGCGGTGGCAAGCGGCCGGCAAACTAGAACAGTTTATGACAGATAAATTAATTATTTCAACAGTAATATAAAAGTTAATTATTATATTTTATATATATATAAAATATAATAATTAACTTTTATATTACTGTTGAAATAATTAATTTATCTGTCATAAACTGTTTTCGTTAAGTCAAAGGAGCTTAAATCAAATGTAAGGAGAGAGTGACAGAAACGCAAACAAAGCTTCTAGGAGACAAAAATTGAAACAACAAAACGTAAAAGAAGCGTTCTTTTTACGTTTCGTTGTTTTAATTTTTGTCTTCTAGAAGCTTCGTTTACGCTTCTGTCACTTTTTCCTTACATTTGATTTACACTCCAATATTTATTTTTGTCAGAGTTTTGCTTCTTGGTTATCTATATGTAATATTTGACTTTTTAACATAACTATTTTAAATATGATAATACTAATACTTATAGTTTTTCTTTCAATAATTTTTAATAAAATTATACAATGCAATATCGCTTGCATTTAAAAATTTGTTTTTTGCGTCCGATAAAAAAAGAAACTATTAAAATAATTGGATTAATGCTAGGAATATATTTTATTTTCGTATATATTTTTTATACATTTATATACTCTAAATAGCGTCAAATGTTAACAACATTATTTTTTAAATTTAAGTACTATTATTTAGTAAACCCGGAAAAAAATAGATTAAATGTAAATAGATATAATATTATATCTAATAATTAAATCTCGTTAGATGTAAAAAATGGAAAACTTAAGATCTACTTTTAGATTTAAGCATATATATCTTTAGATCTACTTATGTAACAATTTAGATCTAATTGTAAGTGGATTGATATAAATTTATGTAGATTTACATTGGTAGATCTATCTAAATCTCTGTAGATCTTCAAAGATCAACTAAGATTTAAGTATACGTATGATGATCTATTTAGATCTACTGGTGCAGATCTATTTTTGAAATAGATCTGCATCGATAGATCTATCTGGATCTAAATGGACCCAAATAGCAAAGAAATGTTTAATAAATGTTTGAAACTTATTTTTTAAGATATATATTTTTAAAACGTTTCTAATTATGAGTGAAATCTGTTTTTATATATTTTTATTTAAAAAAACTTTATTTTAACGTTTATGTAAAATAAGTCTTGATTCAACGTTTATTAAATATTTAATTTTTTAATATTTTATTGATAAAATATTAATAAACATTTTTAAAATATCTTTAAAAATGAGCTTTAAACATTTATTAAACATTTCTTTGCTACTTGGGGATATGCTTACATCTAAGTAGATCTTAAGTTTTTCATTTTTTAGATTAACGAGATTTAATTAGATATAATTACATCTATTTACATTTAATCTATTTTTTCCCGGGAAGGTCGTCTATGTATTTTTATTTTCTCCAAACTTTTTGAAACTTTTCTTTGTGTTTATTGATTTTATGTTCTGATAAATGTTATTTTCTTACCATACATCTTATAAACTTAAAAAAATTTATATATCTCTATTTTGCTATTAATAAATTTTTATTTTATATAGGTAGGTATATGATAGGTATATACATATTGCGGTGTTATAGACAAGTCTCTTTTAAATAAATAACAAATAAAAACGTAGCAATACATTTTATTATTAATTGAAAGTACAATATTTGCGTTTATACATTTTATATAAAAAGTATATAAAAATTGTTGGAACGTAGAATGTAAATTGTAAAATATGATAATTAACATTACATAATTTGAATAAATATATAAAAAACATTAAAAATATAAAAAATTTTAAAAATCAACTATAAATTAGTTACCTGTGGTTTAATTTTATATATATATATATATATATATATATATATATATATATATATATATATTAAAATTATAAGGGATAAAATCCTTCTTAGTGTTATGCCACAAATATAATAAAATAATGAATTCCGATTTAATCTACGTGCAAACCAGAAATAAATTATGATATCTATTGTCATCAGCCAGTCTCCAAACATCGATATCTATAATAATGAGTAATTATTATATGCATATTACTAATTATAATGCATAAAAAGAAAGAACTTAAGATTTAAATACTCACGTGTTTTTTGAAGAATTATTGTATTCAGACTCAAATAAGATTTAAATAGAAGAATTTATATTAATTTCTATGCATACATTTTCAAAGAGATTTATACTTGTTCTTCATATTTGTGTAATGAGTGTAATGTACTCTGAGTTGCATTATGACAATATATTTTTAATCCATTATACCTTATCATCTGCATGTAAAAAAATGTGACCCTGAAATATATCAAATAAATAAAGTATGCACCTGCATGTTGCAAATTACATATTTTTTCTTAAAAGCAATTAAATAAATTTGTACGTAATAATTAAATAAATATATATTTATGTATTTATAAATGTAATAAAATATATATATACATACGGGAAAAAGGCATTGAACAGGCATTCTGCCAGGCGCGCAAAGTTGTAGCAAAGCGCAGTCTGTATTGTGTATTTAAAATGCTTTTTTATCCCAGCTTTAGATTTTTTGAGATATCCGTTGCTGTTTTTTATCTTTATCTTTTTACATGTGCTTTATGTTCCTCAGTTTTTGACACTTTGTTCTTATTTCTTTTGATCCTCCAACTATGTTTATTCCTACTCTCCTTCCATTGTTATTTTTTTTGCAATTGCATATATCTTGACTCTTATCATAAAGTCCAACATTTGGATTCTATGCAGATAGCACTCGTTGTTTGGATCAAATCAATCTGCAGCTACATGATGCTGAACGTGTTTTATACAAATCTCAAGAAGATTTCTTTTCACATCTTTTAAATGCCAATATTTCTTATAACAAAAGTTGAATGCTTGAAGTTGAAGAGCAACAATATTTATAAATACATCCGTTGGCCTTGATAGCCATTCAACTTCTGGTCCATCTTCGTCTTCGTGTTCATATTCACGTAATTGAATGTAAATCTCATTATCATTTGATCCCTCCATCGGTGTTTTTATATTTGTTTCACGGCAGCTGTCGCACTTAGTATTTTTGTAATTATTTTGAGCAATATATCCTGCAAAATATGCAATTGCATTTCCTTCATATGTCCCTGGTGAATTACTGTTGTCGATTATATTTATTATAAAGTTGTCGGAATAGTTCTCTTCTGAATATTTCGTTATTTCTTCAAAAGCTGTCGCAATAAGATCATCATTATCGTCATTATCCATTTCAATTGGAAAAGTTAATTCTTCTTGCAATTGAACAGTATTTATAGCTTCCATTTCACGAACTTCCGATGTACTCTCCATTAACGAAAGCGTTTCTGGACAAGTTACGTTGCCTTTGCCACTTCCGTAAATACATCCACTTGATAATATATGGCGCAATGTTAACCGTACCAATCTCGCGGTGGGATTACGGTTGAATCCTCCGCGTCCTCTAACTTTTCCGAATGTATGCTCTACGGAATCCCTTACATAGTGCTGTAGCGAGCTTGAAGTCTGGATAATGTTGTTGGATGGAACGATACATAGATAAAATTGCTCGCACAGTCATAATCATTCCATCAAAACACGGAGGTCTCGACATCTTGTTAGAAGAAATACTCCACTTTGAACACCATTCTATAAAAGATGTTAATAATTCTTCAGCCATTGCATTAGCATTTGATAACGGTCCCTTTTCTCCTTTCCAATCATTTAAATAGTACACGTTCATAGCATCTATTATTTTATTCATTTTGTATACAAAATCCGCAGATGCTTCCCATGAAATACTTTTCAACACATTACTTTGGCCTGCTGTTGATATTGATGCAGCAAATCTTACACTTAACATTTGAAAAGCTCTTTTGACATTCATGGCTTCAAAATTATTTGGATAAAAGTGCGCGTAGGTAATGTGATTTAATAAATTTGAAGTGCTTAAATTTCTGTCAAATTGCCACGTTCCAAATAAATCATAAAACGATATTATTATTTCTCCGTTGACGTAAATATATTTATGCGATCTCAATTGACTAATCAACCGCTTGATAAGATGGGGCCAATCAAAGGAAGTAAAATAAGTTTCATTATTCAATAAAAAAACGGTTGATGTGATGAAATTTTCCAATTACTGAAAGCTTTTCTGTTTGCTCCACCTTGGTCACATGTAATCAATTCAACATTTGCTCCTATATCTTTCAGTTTTCGCAAACATATCTCGGTGAGTTGAACAATTTCTTTATGCGTTGAATTTTTTCCGGTCAAAAAGTATGCTACTATTTGCCGCCAAGGATTTTCTGCATTAATACTATCAAGGCAAAATAATAAAACATGTTCCGCTGGTTGATCACTTCGTCCTAGAGGTCCAAAATCTACTAATCCTTCAATAATGTCGTATTTGTTACTGTATTCTTCAAATTTTTTTATTGACATTTTATCAAATTTTAAGCAACAAAGTGTTTGCGAAGATGGTAGTTTGGATAAATTTTCTTGAATTTTCGAAAATATTTCTTCGCAGAATCCCGGTCGAATTTCTGTTTCTGAAATCCAATTTCTCACAGAAGATTCTGATGGAAGATTTAATCCTGCTTTTCTCATTCGTGAATATCCACTTGCGGAATAATAAAACATAAATTTCGCAAGCTGTTTTTCTTCTTTTGTATATTCTGCTTTTCCTTTGTGTAATTGAAGCCTTATCATTGTTTTCGCTAGTGGTCTTAAATATTTTTTTCCATGCAAAAATTCATTTACACTGTGCTTGCAAACGTTTTTCTTCCTCTGAGCTTCAATATTGCGACGTTGCAAAATTGCTGTGACATTCTTTTGTTTTCTTTTTCTTTGTATAAGAAGCTTTTTTAATCTCGAATTTTCTCTCTTTAATTTTTCGATTTCGGACAATTTTTCAATATATATTTGTTTGGAGGCAGACTTCTTTTTTGGAGGTTGTTTACTTTTTTTCTTTTTCAGCATGATCGCTTTCATTTCTACTTTTTTTTGAGAATTATTCTCCAGAAATGGAAATAATGGAAGTGGATTTCCATTGTTAAGCCATTCATCGTCATCTGCAAAGTTATCTCCAAAATTGCTGAAAAGTTCTTTTCCATAAGGATAACACTTTTTATTCGTGATCTCCATAATGTCCGGAAAAACGGTGTCAGAAATTACTTCCATTGGAGTGAAATTTCGATCATCTAAGTGATTTCGGCAAATCAATTATTATAAAAAAAAAATTGTTTTTAAGAAAATTATTTACAATGTATTTTTTTAAACAATTATTTGTTTTTTTTGGCACTAATTAATTTGTGTTATTATTCTGTACATAGAAGTATTACGGTAAAATTATCGAAAACTGAATATTTTACAAAATATTTTAATTTTTATATCAAAATATGTCAGATTAAAATATAAAATAACTCAAAAAGTACTTAATGAAAAAATACTTTATTATAGCGTTTTGGAAAGCTCTCGATGTCAGCTACAAGAATACTAAATAAAAAATGTGGGTTTCCATTTAAGATTTTAAAGTTGACCTTTACATGATCTTTAAATGATTTTCCAAGGTCAACTCATTGTCACCATCTTATGACCCCCTCGAAACCAAACAACTTTTGTCTGAAACATTTTTCTCTTCCGGGCTTGGTTTTTGAGATATTCGACTGGATGGATTAAAATGGGCCACCCAGTATGTATATATATATATATATATATATATATATATATATATATGTATGTATGTGAAGATGTAAAGAAAACACATGGTTGCCTTTAAAAAGAAGTATGCACCTGCATGTTGCAAATTATATTTTTTTTAAAGCCAACTATGTATTTTTGATACCCCAATTGATTTGTCTCATTATTCTGTTATTTTGCGCGGTAAATCTGTTATCCATTATTGATTTTTTTACTACATGTGATATTGATTTTCATTGCTCAGCTGATTTTGTCTTTCATTTATTATGTTATTGTTCCGATGTTATAAATTAATTTATTTATTGATTTTTTTGTAGACCAATTTTTTTAAATATTTATTAAGTGATACATTTTTCATTATTTAATTTTTTTTTATAGTAAATATTTTATAAGTAATATTTAATGTTTATTCTTGTTTCTAGTATTTTTTATTTTGTGCAATATTCTGTTTTGTATTAAAATATTTTTTTCATAAAAATCGTATTTAAATGTTATGTTGTGCCTCCGGGAGAGGCACGGTAGTTGGGATCGTTTGTCGGAAGGAATTTAGGAATTCGGGCTCCGCCCGGGAACTACACGTATTTTAGTTAAATAATTCAGACACTTTCCACGTTAAATAAATAGATAAATATCAGCTTTATTTGTGACTTGGCTTATTTACAATGTTCCCGCACATTAACTCGCGTCGCGTGTCGCGATAGCGGATATTTCAACGTGCGCGAGTCTAGAGTCGAGTTTCGGTCTCGAGACTCTTATTTTGAATCAAGATGTGCGCGTGATACTTAAATGTAAAAAAAATATTAATTCCTGATTTCAGCTTATTTTTATCGCTGTTAACTAATATATATTAATATTGTAGTTTTATTATTATACATATGCGCGCGCGTATGTGTGTGTGTGTATATTTATTTATTTAAATTAATATAAATGTAGCTCGAAGAAGCATATTATGTCACGCTGTTATACGCAACGAGAAGTCTGCATGCCGCGTAACGCGTCGCTTCGTAATTGCCAATTTGCTTGAGAACGTAGTTACTGCATTGGCCGTTATGACGGTATGGCGCTGAAACCAGTGAGAAAGACCAGTCTCGCCTTAACCCGGGCCATTGGCTATCTGTCTATTCATCTGTGACTAAAGTATCTATAATTTCATTTGTCGAAATCTAGTAAATCTGTTTACTTTTGTAATTTTCACCTCGTTTCAAGTACCGTAATAGATCGTGGAGGCCTATTACGGTTCTTGAATGAGTTTACTCACTTTTCACATTCTCATCTCGCGTTTGTTCGCCCAATTACAAATGTGTCAATTGAAACTGCAAGATCACTAGACACTTCCGGTCTAGTAATCTCACATTTTCACGCATTCCTTTGATATTGGCCGCGTTCAGCACAGAAAGCGCTCAGTTATCGTCTTGTCAACACTCGACGTTGATTTATTGGTTCTAAAAGTAAGAACCAATCACATCCGATTGCTACTAAGCGGTTTTCTCTACTGAACGCGACCATTGGCACCAAGCGGCAAATATTTAACCTTCCGTCGGACTATCACCAAAGAAAAAAAAATTAAATCAATTAAACATGAACGTAACGGATAAACAGAAAAAAGTAATAAATTACATGAAAGATAATCTATGATAATCTATGGAAATATAAAAATCAACTTGTAATAGGTCTCTGATTCGACTCTATATTACAGACTCGTATCTGTATTAGAGAGTCTTAAGCCTATCGCACAATGCAAAGGAACAAGGAATAACACAGGCAACAGAAATAACCACGTTTTACGTTATCCATTTTTCGTAACTGTTGCTTGATTTCACCTTTTTCGTAAACTTCGTGTTGAACTCACTCACGCGAATAAAAGTATTTTTACTAAATGAGATCAACCATAATTGGGTAAGTTACTTTCGTCATTTTCAATCCGTGAATCGTAATAGCCCTTGTCAAACGGGATGCTCCCGTGTAAACGTAGGCCTATATTTCGTTCAAATATGTAATGTACATTACTCTCTTGACTCTACGCATTCACAAAAAATTTCTTTACTAGTAATTCTGTCACGGACAGATCTTTATAATATAATTAATATGAAGGCCATCCCACGAAAGATTAGCACAAACGATTGCAATAGATCTCGTTGGAATATCTTACCTAACTATGACGATTATCTTATCAAAGAAAACGATAATATTGAAAGTGAGTGAGGATGACAGGCAAACAGTATGCCTCAAATATTTAAATTCCAAGAAATAATTTTTAATAGAATAAAAAAGAAAAATATTGCATATATTAATATCACGGACTTATATATATAATAAATTATATATTATCAGTATTATATATATATATATATATATATATATATATATATATATATATATATATATATATACATATACATACACAATTTTTATATATTGTATATATAAATACGTTAAGTGATAAAAATGTTATATAGAAGTTGAAACGGGAGATAATTTTGCGGGTATGCGTTACAACGGGAAGGACTTAATAACGATGAGGTCACGCATAGAATGTGAAATACGGCATATTGCGTTATTGAACGATAACCGCAAGTTATTAGGGTCGATTGACGAGTAACTCGATGTAAGGAGCGCGTAAAACATTTTTCGCCGTATGCGTGCGCGTATAAAGCCATGTCTCCGGCTTAATTGTTGTACTCGCTATTGGTGTTGCACGGACGATCTTATGTGTGTAAATTACTCCCGTACAAATGTCCGTTTGAGAGATTCATTCTCTCTACATAAATACTCACGTACTCGACGTTCCATTAATACTCGTACTTTGATCGGGCACGGGTAATAATCTGTCTAGTTTCTTCGACATTGGCGCGCATTTACATCTTTCGTTCATTTTCGAAATATAGATTTTGTGTGACATTATTAAAAAAAAAAAGATGTACACATCGAGATTTGTTGATTTGAAGTGCGGATTGTACTGTTTGCAAGAATAAGTTAAATAACTTCGCTGTAAGAACTTGGTAAGTTTGCTTTTTCTATCATAATTATTTTTTTCTCACAGTACCTGAATAGAAAAGAACTAAAAAATTTTTAATCTACTAACAAAATTTTTTAAATCTCTTGACTCGAAAATTTATATGTATAAAGTAAATCTATTCTTTTTCAGATTAAAATTTGCTTTTGAATATACATATTTGAATTTTCTTGCATATTCTTACGTACAATGCTCCCATCAGAATTTATTATATTCTTTAATTAAAATTTTTTTAGTTAATCTTTAATTACTTATGTATTTATATGACAAGTCGATAAGCAATAACTGCTGTATAATTGAGTAGAATTCTTTTATCATTTTAGCATAATTAATTTCCTTAATCTTTGAATTCACGAAATATAGCTAATCTAATAATTTTTTTTTAATTTTTTTGTAGTTTTACTTGTATAGGAAAGAATTTATTTTATTGTATGTTCTTATATATAATTAGTTATTATATCGAGAGTAGAATAGTAGAGGAGGTAATTATAAGAATATGTAGGTAATTATACAATAAGTATATATAGGTAATTATAAGAATATATTACAAATTTTCTTTTGTGATACTTAATTTTTAGGATTACATAAATTCTATAATATATAAAGTCCAGACAAAATATATTTTTCTATTTCTCTATATCCTTTGTACAAATCAGCAAAAAACAATGGAAAAATAGATATGTAAAAAAATAGTTATCTTCTATATACTGCTTTTAATTTTTACTAAGATGGATATCATTAAATATCAGCGGACGGGGCACACGCGATATTATACTATAATAAATTTTGTTTATTTATTCCGCGTTCTTACTAAATATTGTTAAACTCCTTATTTTTTTCTAGCAAGCGAGCAAGCAAGCAAATAAATAAACAAATCTCAAGGTATACATGTTATTTATGTTTATCTCATCAGCCGATACTTGAATGATAGCTCATTCATCACTCTTCATTCATCTCGTTCAGCGATTCTGCGGTCAGCATAATTTTATGAGACAAGTCTTAAAAAATAATATCTTCATATCATTTATATGCTGTTCTCGATCAGATTACTATTCAGGGTGTCCCCCCAATTTAAATGGCAAAACTTCAGGAGCGTACAGGGGACCGAAAAGCTAAGACAGAAAGTTTTTTAGAGGTTTGCTCGTTTTTGCTCCATTTTGGAGAAAATCACGAAAAAAACAAGTTTTCGTTTTTTGCTTATTTATTTACATATTATTTATGTTATTATCTATTTAATGCAGATATTGTTCAAAATGTTGCCCTCTTGCAACAATGCAAGCATTACATCTAACACTGACTTCATTAATTGCAGCTAGATATTGTTCTAGTGATATTTGGTGCACTGCATCTACGATTCGGTCTCTTAATTGCTCTCTTGAATTGATTGGTACCGAATAAACTTCTTGCTTCAAGGTTCCCCATACGAAGAAGTCCATGGATATCTTATCAGGTAATCGGGGTGGCCAAGGTACTATTCTTCAACTGACAATGAGAGATTGAATTTTTGCGATTTTCTCTAAAATGGAGCAAAAACGAGCAAACTTCTAAAGGACTTCTTGTCTTAGTTTTTCGGTCCCTTACATGCTCTTGAAGTTTTGCCATTTAAATTCGGGACACCCTGTATAAACGCAATTTGTTGTATATTAATTTGTATCTATAGTCATAACATGTATATGATTATTTTCAGAAAAAATGCGAAGTGACAGTAGTTTGAATCAATTCAACGACGATGACTCCTTTAGTAGTGGACCATGCCCGTCGTGCAAATTGGCTATCAACAAGGAGACTGGTAGACTCAAGTATGTGCCAAGTTTTGCATTGTCTGTTTTCTACAACTTTCAGATTAAATTTCCCGTATTTTTATAAAGTAAGTGACTTTTTTTTACAATGCAGATGGTGTACTGGCGGAAGTGAAGCATCGCGTTTTTGTGTCAAACTAATGCTTCTGATACCCGCCGTATTGTTACCCATTACTATAGTGTGTATTGCTCTGTCGCATTTTCAAACTACAGCCAAAGTCTCCAAGCCGCAAACATTTCCCATCTACGGAATGCAGGAACAGGATGAACAAAAGATTAAAGATGACATCTCTTGGTGTAAGTTTTATGATCGCAAGTATATGATAGTTGTACAAACACCGAAACAAAATTAAAAATTTCCATTATTATCGATAAACATGCATGAGAATGGGAAAATTTGCAATTTTTACTTAACAATTACTACGATAAGATCAAATTTATTTCAATAATTAAATGGCATTTTGATGAAATATTGAACACATACAACATACACACACACAAGACATGATGCAATACAAAGCTAATTAGTTTTGTTATTATTTGCCATAATGATAAATGAAAGGCATATATGAAATAGCATACATATATAAAACATAAATCTCAATATTAATTAATCATCTATCAAATTAATCATATATCAAATTATATCAAATTGCATTATAAAAAAGGAGATTATAGTCTCTATATTTTGAATTATTCCATAATGCATAATGGAGATGAAAGACGTTAAATTGCAGGTTCTTAAAGAATATCTGTGAATGATTAATTTTACGTTATCAGCTACCAGTCGCAATGACGTAAAGCATAAAGCCGAAGAAACCGAAGACGAGGATCGAGTTTTACTTCCCGATATGAAAACGAGTTACGTACTTGTAGACATGCATCTTCCGCTTCGATCCGCGTTCCAGCGACGGAAGAGAGACATCGATAAGGTACATTATCTTCAAGCAAATTCAAAGCAATCTCAAACTTAGGTTTTAATTTGAAAATTTGAATTCCTTTTTTTTACTTTTCTTTCCTCTTTTACCGTCTCTTCATTATTCGTTCTTTCTTTTCTCCCTGTCCTGTTTCCATATCCTTAAGTTTACATTTATCTATGCACGGCACAAGCAAAAAAGTGTATTCCAAAAACGACTCTTTTCAGGAGAATCGCATGAGGGATGGCATCGAATCGGGCGATCGAGCAATGTCCTTACATGCATATTCAATTAATGGCAAATTGACAGATTCCTTTTTGAGAAGAAAATTAGATAGGAAAAATGATATGGCGGAAAGATCCTCTTCAGATAATGTAGATTATATCGAAGGAATAAAGGTACATAAGTATGATGATCTTGCGCTTCGGAAATTTAATAATACTCTCACAAAAGAATATTGGTAATTCTTATATAATTACCAGAAGCATATTTACTTAAAATTAAATTTATGAAACGTATTTTTAATATTTCTTTTAACTATAAATCTACTTTCAATATTTTCTTACGATATTATAAGAATTCATCCGAGATATTCGGTCATTTTTAATTTACAACAACTCTTTTTTTCTATGCATTTTATGGATGAAAGGATAATTTGAGGCTTGTGATTACTTTGATTGAAAAATTCGTTTATTTGTCATCAATGTTACATAGGTGAAGGATGATGACATAATCGGAATAAACAACGCGCAGAATGTTAATGAAGAACTAGATAATTTCTTAAGAGATTATTATCTAAAAATAGAAGTTGATGATACATATGAAAGTACTGGAACAAACGATCATCATTATTCCGAGTCAATGTAATGCTTCAATCAATATTGATCCGTTATTCTGATTTTATCTTTTTTAGATTTCAATTAGTTTTTTTAATCACACGCATGATAAATTCTTTAATATATTCTAGAAAAAATGAAGAGACGATACCATATTATAATAATAAATACGAGGGCATAGATATTGAAGAACAGTTGAAAGAGGAATCGGTTTTAAGAAAGGAAGATAGATTCTTTATTTTCACCAATGATACCAAAACACGGTTGTCAGTGGCTGATAGATATGATGCTATCGAGGATGACAAAATGCCTGATTTTCATACATTCTGGAAAGACGAAGGAAATATTAAAAATATCAGAGAGACTCGAGGTATATCTCGAAAATATCTCTTTTATAATTCCGCACTGTTATAATATTCATCGATAAAACATTGGCAATGTACCAAAAACTAAAAAGAGTTTATTGAATGTAGCACAAACAATGCTGAAATATATGGATAAGAGTGCAGATCCATGTAAGGATTTCTATCAATACGCTTGTGGTAATTGGGCAAAACTCAATCCTATCCCGAAAGACAAGGCTGGCTATGATACCTTTGAAATGCTGAGAGAATCACTGGATTTTGTACTCAAAGAATTGTTAGAGGAACCAATATTGTATAATGTCGATGAATTAGATGCTGATGACGCTACGGTAAAGGCGAAACATTTGTTTCAAAGTTGCATGAACTACGGTAGGTAGGCATAGACATTGCACAAGTATTTGCGCGAATTACTTAATATGACAAGAACGTGGCTAGAGATTTTGGAGCAACGTATGGAAAGACCACTTATCCAACTTGTGGACGAACTTGGCGGTTGGCCGATTCTAAGACCAGATTGGGACCCCGACAAATTTGACTGGCTTCTCTTGACCGCAAAACTTCGATTGTACAATAACGACGTATTAATTTCAGAATGGGTGGGTCCAGATATTAAAAACAGCAACAGATATGTCATACAGGTAACAGGCAACTTATATTATCGTGTTTTGCCGTAAGTATCAAAAAATTTCTTTTACAGTTTGATCAAACGTCACTCGGGCTTCCTACGAGGGATTATTTCCTTCAACCATCTAATGCGGTTTATCTAGAGGCTTATAAGGATTACTTAATAAAGATTGCAACTTTACTCGGTGCATCTTTAGATAATGCGACCATGCATGCTGAAGAATTGATTGATTTCGAAACGCAGCTCGCGACAGTAAATTCATTATTACACTATTCATTATTATATTTGCATATATATCATGCGCAATATACATTGTATATCGCACACGATATACATATTATACAGGGTATCCGATAATTTTTGATATATCCGAAGTATGAAGATAGATTGGGTCAAACTGAAAAGAGTCCTGTACTATTTTGCGATTTTCGTAATAATTATTGAAAAATTAATTAAAAAAGATCGACTAATTCGCGTAAGTATAACCGCGCGGTGAGAAAAAACAGCCTGATATGAGCGGCATCGATATGTGGTTGCTAGGATGCGAGAATCCATCATTATATGTACCGCTCGTACGCAACTGTTATCATTTGTAAAGCGCTCCTCCCAAAACTTTGTCACGCGCCTACTTTTGGGTTGTCTCTTCTCGCTGCGCGCTTTTACTCACGCGAATTGGTCGATCTTTCTTAATTAATTTCTCAATAATTATTACGAAAATTGCAAAATGGTACAGGACTTTTCTTCTCAGTTTGAGTTAATCTACCTTCACACTTCGGATGTGTCAACAATTATCGGACACCCTGTATATAGTTTTGCTCAGATTTTTGACGCTATAATTGTTGGATTTCGTAGATTACATCATCATCTGATGAAAGACGAAATTTTTCGGAGCTCTACCAACGAATGAGTATAGGTGAACTGAAGACACTTGTGCCGCAAATTGATTGGCATCGTTATTTGTCGATCGTCTTGACTCGACAAGTAAATTTTTCTGAGCCAGTCGTCGTCTTCGCATTGCCATACATTCAAGATTTAGTTGTTTTACTTTCAAAGACACAACCTAGGTAATATACTTTATAATTTCCGCATTTTTTTATATACATTTCGTATTTTCAATACGTAAAACGTTAAAAACAATTCGTTACTTTTATAGAATAGTGGCAAATTATCTTTTATGGAGATTTGTGCGGCACAGAGTAAACAATCTAGATGATCGTTTCCAGGAGGTCAAACAAAAATTTTACCACATTCTATTCGGTAGAGAGCAAGCGCCATTAAGATGGAAAAACTGCGTAACCCAAGTCAATTCCAATATGGGTATGGCGGTTGGTTCAATGTTTGTCAAAAAATATTTCGACGAAAATAGTAAAAACGATGTGAGTATTTCCTGAGAGAGTAGCCATAAAATTAAAGAAATATAGATATAAAGGGTGGAACATTAAAAATGTTACAAGTTAATATTGCTGAAACTGAACGAGATTTGAAAAAATAGTTTATTTCGACATGTTCAGTACAAAGGGGAACATCATATAATGGAAACGATTATTTTATGAGTGGAGACGTTGAGGACATTTCAAAGTCAAATTTATTTTTTTTAATGCCACCTATTTTTTATTGCATATCCTTATAATCTTTCTTGAGACCTTTTTCAAAACTCTATAATAAAGTATTTTTTCATTAAGTATTTACTGAGTTATTTTATATCCTATTCTGACATATTTTGATATAAAATATAAAATATCTCGTAAAATATTTAGTTTTCGATAATCTTACCGTAATACTTTTATGTACAGAATAATGAGACGAATCAATTAGTACAAAAAAAATAATTATTTTTTAGAAAAAGTATGTAATTATTTACAATGTATGGTTTTTTTAAACAATTATTTGTCTTTTTTCATCGATTGATTCATCTCATTATTCTGTACATAAAAATATTACGGTAAGATTATCGAAAACTAAATATTTTATGAGATATTTTATATTTTATATCAAAATATGTCAGATTAAGATATAACCCAGTAAGAAATCACATCGAAAAGACGGCTATTAAGCGTCTATAGATGTTTATAGACGTTTAATAGATATCTAATACACTATAAATATTTTTTCGGTCGGTATTTCGCACTGGGAAAATAATTCAACAAATACGTAATGAAAAAATAATATTTTATTATAATGTGTTGAAAAATTTCAAGAAGGACTATAAAAATATGTAATAAAAATAGGGTTTTATTTAAAAAAATAAAGTTAACTTTGAAATGTCCTCAATGCTTCTACTCATAAAATAATCGTTTCCACTATATGATGTCCCTCTTTGAACTGAACATGTTAGTATAAACTATTTTCTTCATATCTCGTTCAGTTTCAGCAATATTAGCCTGTAACACCTTAGTGATCCACCCTATATATACAGGATGAGTCATAAGTATGTTTTAAAACTTCGTGAGCGTGTTCCTAGATAAAAAGTATGAACAAATATTCCTATAAACTTTAGGCCGAAAATGCTTTGTTATCGAAATAATGAATACAAATAGGTATTAGAAGTAATAACTTTATTTAAAAATTTCAGATGGGTATATTTTTGTTTATAAGAGATGTTGAAAGTGTACACTGTTACAGAAAATTGATAAATCAATACTAAAACTGCCTCAAATATATTAACTTGATTGTAGGTACCTTGTCTCTTACTGTACTCAAGTACAGAGGTTTACATTAAAACCTCCTTTCTATTTCTTTTAATGAGTTCTAGTAGCGTGTGCTAGGGATCGATTGTGTATCTTTGAAACAAAGTGAAAATTATAAAAGTAAACAAATTTACTAGATTTCGACAAATGAAATCGTATAAAAATATATAATAGATATGCTCTAATGAATTTAATCATTTTTATAATGTTCACATCGTTTTAAGATACACAATCAACCCCCTAGTAAACAAACACTATCCCAGATTCAAAACACTAGAGACACAACATCATGGAAAAAAAGAATCTGATCAGTCATTATGAAATCTACGAGAGGGCTACATAATAAGTACCCGTGTTAGAGAAGGAAACGCATTCTTTTTTTAATTTTTTTATCTATTTCTCAACATAGTCTCCTTTCAGCTCGATACACTTAGTCCAGCGACATTCTAACTTTTTTAAGCCATCCAAAAAATATGATTTGTCGAATTCTGCAAAATTAGCCTCTGTTTCGGCGATGATGGTTTCAGCAATATCTGATGGTAATCATCGAAGGTGCATGGTTCTTATGGCATGCAACTTCACTTTAATTTCCTCATACGTCTTCTCATCCAAAAAAAGGAATCGAATCATTGACGGATATTGTTCTTTTTCCATGGTTGCAAACAAACACAAACTTGTCCACTTTCAACAGCTATCAAAGCAAAACTACTCGATAAATCTGACCGGAAATAAGTTGGCGCTGGAAGTGCATCCTTTTTAATAATTTATAGCTCAAATGATTGCTCCTTAATTGCTTTGTCAGAATCCACAATTGCTCCCCTTTTAAAATTAATAGTTTTTGAAATATTTACAAAAAACGTAAAATTTATTATTTTTACTCAAAAACATATTTCCAATAGTTTTCTGCAACTATATCCAGCATGAAACGATTACTCTTTTGTCGTGTTCTTGCGGGTTCAACAGGCGGTGCCGTAATCGGAAGGATTGCTCTAAGTATAAATTTCTACACTTCTTATTTATTGCTCGCGTTTGAGAATCACAGTTACAATGTTTTCTACTCGAGCGCTGGAACGAGAGAGAGCAACTCGAATCCTCTTCGTTCTCGAGCCGCTGCCGCGAGCTTGCGTTCCTTCGGCGATTTCCCGCCTGTAACGCGCATGTATGTTAATCTAATCACGCGCGCTATTTGATCGCATATATAACACTTCTTCCCCTCGTGGAAAGAAAACTTTTTAAAGGAATAAACGAGAAAGGAAATGATTTAAGGTGCGATATAGCTGCCGTAACCTTTAGGCAACACCCGATTTCGTATCGATTTTCGAGGCGTCGCTCTTTCTGAAATTCCTTGCTTATTTTCGCCTTCTCGAATTACATGTGAGTTTTGTTTAGATGCATCTTTGTCCGCATTAGTAATATTTCCCTGATCTTGCGGTTTCTTTACTTCGTTTTGATCCCTATGTTCCACAGGTGCTTCAGTTTTTTCCGGTGGATTATAATTATCTCTTCCGAATCCTTGCGCTTTTGTGGAACATTACCGACCTTTTGTATTTGGTCAATATGGCGTTTCCAACATTTGTCATTGTCTAGACGGATCATATAATGTAACAAACCTATGCGTTTTCCGAAAACCCATTTCGCTTGCCCGTAATAATTTCTACACTCCACTCTTTCTACTCCTTGAAATTCACGTACCTTACATAATTTCGTATTATAATTGTTATTATTCTCATTTACTCCATTTGTGTCTGATAACAAAGTAGTTAAACGGGTACGTAACTTCCTATTAAACATCTTTTCCGCCGGCGACATTCCTGTTGTAAAGTATGGCGTTGTTCGATAATGGAATAGTATTTGCAATACTGCCTTTTGTAAATCCATGATGGATACTCTATTATTTTGAAATTTCTTTTTTAACGCCGTTTTTAAAGTTTGTACGAAACGTTCTGCTTGTCCGTTTGTCGCCGGGTGAAAAGGTGCTGTGGTTTTATGTATAATGCCATTACATTGTGAGAAATGCGCAATTTCATTTGATTTGAAATGTCGACCGTTATCTGAAACAATTATTTCCGGAATTCCGAATGTGGTGAATATTTGCCTACATTTTTGTACCGTCGTGTTACTTGTCATATCTTTTATAATGAAAACCTCAGGCCATTTCGAAAAAGCATCCACCAATACAAAAAAATAATGGCCCGTAAATGGTCCTGCATAGTCGATGTGTACTCGCTGAAAAGGGAATTTCGTCGGTTCCCTTCATATGTTTTTGTTTCTCAAGGATTATTCCGCATCAAATTACAATTTGTACAATCCTTCGCCATATTCTCGAGATCGTGGTGAATGCGTGGCCACCAAACGTATTGTCTCGCAACTGTTTTCATTTTAACAATGCCTGAGTGTTCGCTATATAATTCTTGCAACACCCTACTTCTCAATTTTTGCGGTATTATCACTCGACAGTCTCGTAACAAAATATCTTTCTGATAGCTAAATTCATCTATTGGTATATTGAATCGATCGCATGGCTCTAACGAGCTACCTTTTTGTAATGCTACTATTAACGCTTGTAATTTGTCGTCTTTGCTTGTTTCCGCCGACAATTCAGAACGTGTAATCGGTAGTGAGTCGATTATATTTATCTCCAAATTGTCAACCACATCATGTTCATGTTTGTCTTCATGCGTAATCGGTAACCGCGATAATCCGTCCGCGTTTCCATGTTGCTTTGTATTTCTATATTTAACCTCATAAGAAAACCCTTGTAAGAAAATAGCATAATGCTGCATTCTTAAGGCGCTGTGTGCCGGTAAAGCCTTGCCGGGCTCGAAAATTTTCGTAAGCGGACGATGATCAGTGTACAGCACAAAATGGTTTCCGAATAAATATTGATAGAATTTTTTAACCGCGAAAATAATTGCATATGCTTCCTTATCCATCTGTGAATATTTCCTCTGTGTACGTGTAAGCGATTGTGAAACGTATTGAATCACCCGTTCTGAATTGTCGGGCTTGGTCTGTGATAGCACTGCTCCCACACCGTACGCACTTGCATCGCACGCTACTATTAATGGTAATTTAGGATTCTAATGTGCTAAAATCTTTTCGCTCATAAATGCTTTTTTTTGCATTCCGAAACGCGACTTCGTACGCAGTATTCCATTTGAACGGCAACGTTTTTCCTTGTTTACCTTCTAACAACTTATATAACGGGTTTAAAATTGTACTCGCATTTTGTATAAAACGCCCATAATTCATCATTCCTAAAAACGCACGTAATTCGGTAGTATTAGTAGGTCGACGCATCTTTTCAATAGCCTCAATTTTTGCCTTTTCTTTGTGAATTCCATTTCTATCAATGTAATGGCCGCAATAGTGTATTCCTCCCTTAAAAAATTCACATTTATCTGTATTGATTTGTATATTGTATTCGCTTAGTCTAATAAGTACTTGTTTAAGCCGCTGTAAATGTATTTGATCGGCCGGACCTGAAATTTTTATATCATCCAGGAACACCGCTACTCCGGGAATATCTTTTAAAATGTTTTCTATTTCTCGCTACCAAATCACCGGTGCCGAAGCATTACCGTATAATAAACGGGTACATTTATATAGACCGCGGTGCGTGCTTAACGTGAGCATCTCTCGATCGTCAGGATGAACCTCCATTTGCAAGTTTGCTTGTTTTAAATCAATTTTTGAGAATTTATCTCCTTCTGCTATTGTATAAAATAATTCATCGAGGATTGGCAACGGGTGTTCATCTACGAGTAGGAACTTATTTAAAGTGACGCTGAAATCCCCACATAACCGAACTGTTCCGTCCTTTTTTAACACGGGCACCACGGGAATGGCCCATGCCGATGTGTTAATTTTCTCTAAAATTCCGGCATTTATCAATCTTTCTATTTCTTTTTCCACTAAAAGCATTAACTTGAATGGTAGCTTTTAAGAATATCGGGCGCGTATTTTCCTTAACCGTTAAACGCGCTTGAATTTCTTTGATTTTTCCAGAGATCGAATCTAATCCCTGCCTGTACTCTTGTAACATTGTCTCTACTTCCTTCGAGGTATCTGTGTACAATATGTTTAACGTATTCAATAACTGAACTTTTAATTGTCTAATCCATTCGCGGCCCATTAACGGTTCTCTTTCTGTATTAGTAATATACATATTTAATGTTTTTATAACATCTCCGTAACATATTTGTACTCTGACAAAACCAACAACTGGAATTGTAGTTTTACAGAAAGTAATTAATTGTAAACCTGATTTTTCGATGCGCAAACCGGAACAAAATAACCTTGCAAAAGCTTTACTTACGATAGTGACCGCTGCCCCGTTATCAATTTCGAAACGTAGCTTTCTCCCTTGCAAAATTACCGCAGTATAATATTTCTCTCGAAATTTACCATGTTCCGCCTGCGTCGACAAAATCTCACCTACTTCATTTGCCGCAACCTTATCCTTCCTCTTACACACTTTTTGTAAGTGCCCTTTTGTACCGCAACTCCTGCAGGTAATGTTCCTATCTAATGTACACTTAGTCGCTAAATGTTTATCGCCGCATCTAAAACAAATAATATTAACATCATAACCGTTAGCCGATGATGAGTTAGCATTGCTACGCCTTTTGTTTACAAACGCGCTTGACTTTCCTTGAAATTTCTTCTTCGCTACAGTCCGTTCGTTTCTCTTGTGTAACGATGAGTTTTTTTGATTTATGTAAGCCACGTTTGCGAGTCCAGCCTGGATTTGATCAACGTCCTTTTCTGATAATTCCATTGCCGTTGCCATTTCTACTGCCTTCTCGAACGTTAAATCCTTCGTTTCAAGTAAACGAGATTGAGCTCGTTTGCTCAATAATCCAAAAACTAATTGATTCCTTAAAGCGGTCTGTCGATACTATCCAAAATTACAGTTTATGCTTAATTTGTGTAGCGCAGCCACAAATTGTTGCACTGCTTCGCTTTCACTTTGCTTTCTCTGATGAAAACGATAATTTTCTGCAATTTCGAGAGGTGCAGGTGCGTAAACTTCTGCTAATTTTTCCGTTAAAAAGTCATACGTTCTTGTATACGGATCCACTGGAACTAACTTATCACAAATCATATCAAAAGAAACTGATCCGATGAAATGTAGTAAGTAAGTAACTTTTTGTTCGGCCGGGATCTTGAACACTGTAACGGTTCCTTCAAAACGTCTGAGCCATCGTTTCCAATTTGTTACGGTTGAATCAAAAACTTCTATGGCAAAATTGCCGTGTACTACCGCCTCCGCCATTATTGCAACGAATACATTCAACCACCACTTGTAATTTTTGTAATTGACGTACTCACGTGCTCGCTCTCTCGTTCCGTAACCTTTCACTTGGTTATCGCAAAAAAAATGCGTTCTGAAATTTGTATTATCAGAATCCCATTCTCGTCGCCAAATTGTCGTGTTCTTGCGGGTTTAACAGGCGGTGCCGTAATCGGAAAGATTGCTCTAGGTATAAATTTCTACACTTCTTATTTATTGCTCGCGTTTGAGAATCACAGTTACAATGTTTTCTACTCGAGCGCTGGAATGAGAGAGAGCAACTCGAATCCTCTTCGTTCTCGAGCCGCTGCCGCGAGCTTGTGTTTCTTCGGCGATTTCCCGCCTATAGCGCGCATGTATGTTAATCTAATCACGCGCGCTATTCGATCGCATATATAACATCTTTAATTACTCCGTATTGCTTCATTATTATTTTCATGATTTATTGCATTTTTCATCAAAAATTAACAAATTAATAATTTTCCAAGCGACGCCGTCGCCACCTATCGGCCGCCTATCGGAACTATATGGCTCAGCAGCCAACGGCGAGAATATTCAAACATAATATAACAGCTCTATTGTCTATAACTATATCTCAAAGAGTTTAATCAACGTTTCTTATTTATTTTTCGATAGAATAATTGCATCTCGCTTACTCTATTATGATATTCGCGATCGCTCCACTTGTATAGTATAATTAATCTTTTTATGATATATGGTATTAGCAAAAAAAATCAATAATTTTCTTAAAAAAACATATTTTCCGTAGTCTATTGCAAGTATATCCAATATAAAATGATTGCTCGTTAATTGCTTCATATTTAAGATCGTCTTAAGCTCGTATCAGACTATGCATTGAAAATTGGGATTCAAGATTCAAGATTGAAATTTGACCAATCAGAACAAAGAAATTTTAATCCTTTTTGTTCTGATTAGTCAAATTCCAATCTTTAATCTTCAATCTTTCATTTTCAATGCATAGTCTGATACGGACTTTACGCGTTGTTCGTTGCCGTCGTTAGACAGAACCAAACATCACGTACCATTTCAATACGTTAAAGCCATTGCACGTTCAAAAGTTTTAGTCGTAATTGTAAGGCCGTAAGCAAATTGACAAATCACAATCAAGCATTCGAAATGTAATAAGAATGTTTGAACTGTGATTGGTCGATTTGCTTACGGCCTTTTTTTGCTTGCAATGGTCTTAAGTCCGTATCAGACTATTGAAAATTAAAGATTAAAAATTTGAATTTGACTAATTAGAATAAAAGAAACTAAAATTTCTTTGTCTTGGTTGATCAAATTTCAATCTTCAATCTTCGATCTCAATCTTCAATGCGTAGTCTGATTCGTGCTTTAAGGCTGATATTACATTCATACGACACAATGTTTGTGTATGTCGGATATATCAATTGGCAATCAGATGGAGAGATCTTAAGCGGGGAGCACACACTTTTGCATAAGCGCGTAATCACAAGCATAAGAAAATTGATTGGTCCATTTCGTTATGCATAACGAAATTGACAAATCAATTTCCTTATGCTTATGATTATGCGCTTATGCAAAAGTGTGTGCTCCCCGCTTATCTCGATAGAAACTCTAGAAATTCTCTATTTTAATGTTAATTTAAAAAATACAAATTTAATGTTAATAACTTCAAAAGAGTACGCAATATGACATCAAAAACTATATTCATTGCTCAAGAAGGACCAGCAAATGCCTTAAGCCCATATCAGACTACGCATTGAAGATTGAGATCGAAGATTGAAGATTGAAATTTGATCAATCAAGACAAAGAAATTTTAGTTTCTTTTATTCTAATTAGTCAAATTCCAATTTTTAATCTTTAATTTTCAATAGTCTGATACGGACTTAAGACCATTGCAAGCAAAAAAAGGCCGTAAGCAAATCAATCAATCACAGTTCAAACATTCTTATTACATTTAGAATGCTTGATTGTGATTGGTCAATTTGCTTACGGCCTTACAATTATGACTAAAACTTTTGAACGTGCAATGGCCTGTTGAAACATGTTTGGTCGTGTCTAAGGATGGCAACGAATAACGCGTAAAACCCGTATCAGGCTATGCATTGTAAATGAAAGATTGAAGATTAAAGATTGGAATTTGACTAATCAGAACAAAAAGGATTAAAATTTCTTTGTTCTGATTGGTCAAATTTCAATCTTGAATCTTGAACCTCAATTTTCAATGCATAATCTGATACGGGCTTAAGACGATCTTAAATATGAAGCAATTAACGAGCAATCATTTTATATTGGATATACTTGCAATAGACTACGGAAAATATGTTTTTTTAAGAAAATTATTGGTTGTTTTTGCTAATATATCATAAAAAGATTAATTATACAAGTGGAGCGATCGAGCAAGCGAGATGCAATTATTCTATCGAAAAATAAATAAGGACATTGATTAAACTCTTTGAGATATAGTTATAAACAATAGAGCTGTTATATTATGTTTGAATATTTTCGCCGTTGGCTGCTGAGCCATATAGTTCCGATAGGCGGCCGATAGGTGGCGACGGCGTCGCTTGGAAAATGATTAATTTGTTAATTTTCGATATAAAATGCAATAAATCATGAAAATAATGATGGAGCAATATGGAGTAATTAAAAAGTAATCGTTTCATGCTGGATACAGTTGCAGAAAATTATTGGAAATATGTATTTGAGTAAAAATGATAAATTTTGTTTTTTGTAAATATTTCAAAAACTATTAATTTTGAAAGGGGAGCAATATTGTGGATTCTGACAGAGCAATTAGGAGCAATCGTTTGAGCTATAAATTATTAAAAAATATGCACTTCCAGCGCCAACTTATTTCTAGTATAAATCTGTCTGAAATTTTGACAGGCGTCATTCGAAAGATGGCGTTAAAAAATGGTATACAGATTTTGAGTCAATGGCGCTATCAGTCGTTAAATACGGGTACTTATCAGCCCTCATATTTGTATCCACATTATTTCGATAACGAAGCATTTTCCTAAATGTTCATACTTTTTATCCAGTAACACACCAATAAAGTTTTAAAATATATACTTATAACTCTCACTTATATATATGTATATATATGTATACAGAGTGGACCAGTAATTCATGTCACCTCGAATATCTTCGAGTCTAGAACAGTTACGAAAAATTTTTTCCTACAAAAGTTTTATAGTTTTAAAGAGGCCATCGAGTGGTAAAATCATGGGTACGAAATGGTAAATTCGTCGGGGTGACGGTGCTTCGAAGATTTCAAAGTCAACTCCACTTTTTTAAATGGAACTCCCTATTTTTCATTGCATATATCTTGTAGCTCCTCTCGAGAGCTTCTCAAAATACTATAATAAAGTATTCTTTCATTGAGTACTTTTTGAATTATTTTCTATATTAATCTGACATATTTTGATAAAAAAATTAAAATATCTCGTAAAATATTCAGTTTTTGATAATCTTACCGTAATACTTTTATGTACAGAATAATAAGACAAATCAATTAGTATAAAAAAATTATTATTTTTAAAAAAAAGTATGTAATTATTTACAATGTATTATATTTTTTTAAACAATTATTTGTTTTTTTCTTTATACTAATTGATTTGTCTCTTTATTCTGTACATATAAGTGTTATGGTGAGATTATTGAAAACTTTTCGAAGATATTTTAATTTTACAAGATATTTTAATTTTTATATCAAAATTTGTCAGATTAAAATATAAAATAACTCAAAGTACTTAATAAAGAAATACTTTATTATAGTGTTTTGAAAAGATTTCGAGGTTAAGCACCTATGTGAACTTAGCACCCGACTTTAATAAAAAAAATTTTTCATACATGCATTCGATTACGCTCGGTTTGTACCCGTTTGTACCACTTTTTATTTTGTTTGTACCTCAAAGGGGTAAAAGTTACAAGAGGTTAAAAAATCATCAGCACCCCGCTTTGAGATACAGTAATCTTCCAAATGCCATTTGATTAAGCATTGTTTGTACTCGTTTGTACCGCTTTTCATTTCGTTTGTACCCCTACGGAGGTGGAAATACGGAATATTAAAAAATCGTCGAAGGGGTAACTTCGCCATTTTTAAAGATATTCGAAATCTGTAAACGGGTGCTGTTTCGTAATCGTTTGTACCCGTTTATACCGCTTTTCGTTTCGTTTGTACCCCTATGGGGGTGAAAGTACTGAATTTTCAAAATAAGAGTAAGAGCTATCTCTGCCATTTTTAGAGATATTTCAATTCTCCAAACGGGTGCTGTTTTGTAATCGTTTGTACCCGTTTGTACCGCTTTTCATTTCGTTTGTACCCCTACGGGGGTGGAAATACGGAATATTAAAAAATCGCCAAAGGGGTAACTTTGCCATTTTTAAAGATATTCGAAATCTGTAAACGGGTGCTATTTCGTAATCGTTTGTACCCGTTTGTACCGTTTTTCGTTTCGTTTGTACCCCTATTGGGGTGAAAGTACCGAATTTTCAAAATGAGGGTAAGAGCTAACTCTGCCATTTTTAGAGATATTTCAATTCTCTAAACGGGTGCTGTTTCGGAATCGTTTGTACCCGTTTGTACCGCTTTTCATTTCGTTTGTACCCCTACGGGGGTGGAAATATTGAATTTTCAAAATAAAGGTAAGAGCTAACTCTGCCATTTTTAGAGATATTTCAATTCTCTAAACGGGTGCTGTTTCGTAATCGTTTGTACCCGTTTGTACCGCTTTTCGTTTCGTTTGTACCCCTACGGGGGTGAAAGTACCGAATTTTCAAAAAGAGGGTAAGAGCTAACTCTGCCATTTTTAAAGATATTCGAAATCTGTAAACGGGTGCTGTTTCGTAATCGTTTGTACCCGTTTGTACCGCTTTCCGTTTCGTTTGTACCCCTACGGGGGTGAAAGTATCGAATTTTCAAAATGAGGGTAAGAACTAACTCTGCCATTTTTAGAAATATTTCAATTCTCTAAACGGTACAAACGGGTACAAACGATTCCGAAACAGCACCCGTTTAGAGAATTGAAATATCTTTAAAAATGGCAAAGTTACCCTTTCGACGATTTTTTAATATTCCGTATTTCCTCCCCCGTAGGGGTACAAATGAAATGAAAAGCGGTACAAACGGGTACAAACAATGCTTAATCAAATGGCATTTGGAAGATTACTGTATCTCAAAGTGCTGATGATTTTTTAACCCCTTGTAACTTTTACCCCTTTGAGGTACAACAAAATAAAAAGTGGTACAAACGGGTACAAACCGAGCGTAATCGAATGCATGTACGAAAAATTTTTTTTATTAAAGTCGGGTGCTAAGTTCACATAGGTGAGGTAAGCTACAAGAATGTGCAATGAAAAATAGGGAGTTTCATTTGAAAAAGTGGAGTTGACCTTGAGATCTCCGAAGCGCCGTCACCCCGACAAACTGTGTTACCACCATTCGATGGCCCCTTTGAAACTATAAAATTTTTGTAGGAAAAAATTTTTCGTAACTATTCTAGACTCGAAGATATTCGAGGTGGCAAGAGTTACTGGTCTACTCTGTATATTATTACTACTGCATATGAGTTGAGAGGACATGTTTTCTTCATTAATAGACATTATGGATGACTCGAGAGATACAGCGATCATTTAGAGAATTACTTGATAGAACCAGTTGGATCGACGATGATACAAAGCGTTTGGCGACTGAGAAAGTAAATGCTATGTCGCTAAGAATTGGTTATCCAGATTTTATCCTACAACAACATCTATTGAATGAACGTTACAAAAATGTAAAAAAATATACTTTTTTTTATATAAAATATATATATACATATATTTCATAATAGATATTATACTTAATATATATATACATGGTGTACCGTAAAGACCGGATCAACGCTTAAGGATATATAGATCATTTTAAGACGATTTTTCCTCAGCGAAAAAGTCGAGAAAAGTCATTATTTTTTACAAGTTTTCAATTTTTTCCATCATACATCTTTGTAACTAAACCTTAAATTAAAATTCTCTCTTTTTATCAAAGTAAACTCTATTTGGAATTTACTAAAGAATATGATTTTAACTCTCTATAAAGTTTATTTTACAAAAAGCCCTTCTTTTTGAATCGTTTATAACACTGAAATTATTGATTCCTCGATATTTTTGCTGAAGAAAAATCATTTTAGAATTATTTTAGGAATCTAAGCATTGATCTGGTCTTTACGATACACCCTGTATATATGTATACATATATTGTATATAGAACGTACCATTTTAAGTGATGCAGCTGAATAGCTCTTAAAGTAAAAAAGATTGGAAAAAGGTTTCAGACAAAAGTTGCATGATTTTGAAAGGACCACATGATAAAAATATGGACTTGATCTTGAGTGACCTTTTCAAAATCAGATCAATGTGATCGATATTTTCTTAAATAGAACCCCCCATTTTTATTGTATGTTCTTGTAGCTTATCTCGAGAGCTTTTCAAAACACTATAATAAAGTTTTTTTTCATTAAGTACATTTTGAGTTATTTTATATCTTAATCTGACATAATTTGATATAAAAAATAAAATATTTCATAAAATATCTAATTTTCGATAATCTTACCGTAATACTTTTATGTACAAAAATAATAAGACAAGTCAATTAGTTAAAAAAAAAACAAATAATTGTTTTAAAAAATACATTGTAAATAATTACATACTTTTTCTTAAAAACAATTATTTTTTTATACTAATTGATTTGTCTCATTATTCTGTACATAAAAGTATTACAGTAAGATTATCGAAAACTAAATATTTTATGAGATGTTTTATTTTTTATATCAAAATTTGTCAGATTAAGATATAAAATAACTCAGTAAATACTTAATGAAAAAATACTTTATTATAGCGTTTTGAAAAGCACTCGAGATAAGCTATAAAAATATGCAATAAAAAATGTGGAATTGCATTTAAGAAAATATCGATCATATTGACCTCACCTTGAAAAGGTCATTCAAGTTCAAGTCCATATTTTTATCATGTGGCCCCTTTGAAATCATGCAACTGTTATCTGAAACATTTTTTCCAATCTTTTTTAGTTTAAGAGATATTCAACTGCATCACTTAAAATGATATACCCTGTATACAGGGTGTCCCAGACCACCCATACACCCCTTTTAAAATGAAAATAAATGGCTTTTATCATAAACCGCGGATATTTTTTAAATAAATCTGGTATGCTCTATCGAATGGTGATATTTTCAACTTATGATTCCGACCGGAAATACGCCATCCGGCCCGGAAGTTGAATTTTTTAAGGAAAACATAGTACTTTTTAATACAGATTCGAATTGTACGTGAAATAACCTGCGGTTGGCAGCAGTCGAGAGTAAAAATAAGAAACTTTTGTATTAAACGTTTTTTCTGAAAGTGCCTTTGTCAACCTTAAAATTGATCTTGAAAGTAATTGTGATGAAATTATGAATTTACTTTTAAGATCAATTTTAAGGTTGACAAAGGCTCTTTCAGAAAAAACGTTCGATACAAAAGTTTCTTATTTTTTCACGTACAATTCGAATCTGTAATAAAAAATACTATGTTCCCCACAAAAAATTCAACTTCCGGTCCGGATGGCGTATTTCAGGTCGGAATCAAAAACTGAAAATATCACCATTCAATAGAGCATACCCGATTTACTTAAAAAATGTTCGCGATTTTTGATAAAAGTCAGTTATTTTCATTTTAAAAGGGATGTACGGGTGGTCCGGGACACCCTGTATATACAGGGTATGCCATTTTAATGTATTCACTAAAATATATTAAAATCTATAAGTTTAACACAAAAATGTTTTAAACAAAAGTTGTATGGTTCAGACGGGGACACATGATGAAAATATGAACTTGACCTTGAATGACCTTTTCAAGGTGAGGTCAATATGATCGATGTTTTCTTAAATGGAAGTTCCCATTTTTTATTGCATATTCTTGTAGCTTATCTCGAAAACTTTCCAAAACATTATAATAAAGTATTTTTTCATTAAGTATTTTTTGAATTATTTTATATTTTAATCTGACATACTTTAATATAAAAAATAAAACATCTCGTAAAATATTTAGTTTTCGATAATCTTACTGTAATATTTTTATATACAGAATAATGAAACAAATCAATTAGTACAAAAAAAATAATTATTTTTAAGAAAAAGTATGTAATTATTTACAATGTATTTTTTAAAACAATTATTTGTTTTTTTTTATACTAATTGATTTGTCTCATTATTCTGTACATAGAAGTATTACGGTAAGATTATCAAAAACTAAATATTTTACGAGATATTTAATTTTTTATATCAAAATATGTCAGATTAAAATATAAAATAACAAAAAATACTTAATGAAAAAATATTTTATTATAATGTTTTGGAAGCTCTCGAGATAAGCTGCAAGATTATGCAATAAAAAATGGGGACTTCCATTTAAGTAAACATCGATTACATTGACTTGATCTTGGAAAGATCATTCAAGGTCAAATGCATATTTACATCAGGTGTCTTCCTCTGAACCATACAACTTTTGTCTAAAACAATTTTGTCTTAAACTTATAGATTTTAAGATATTTCAATGGATACATTAAAATGGCCTACCCTGTATATACGAGGACTGACAATTAAGTCTGTAGAAAATATTTATTACAATTATAGAATACACTTATTCGTTATTTAAAAGCGTTTTCGAATGAACAGATTAATCTAACCTAGATCAATTATTCACTATATTTTACTATGAATTTAAACCTTTTATTGGCAGAGACGATGCAATGACGTTATTAATCGCTCTCACAGCTACTACCTGCTACATCCGAAATCGCTATAATAGACGGTTCCCTTTAAAATAGTCCCTTCCTGAAACAATGCACTTGCTCTGATGTTTTTTCTATTGCAGGAAGCAGTCTTCAAAATCATTCTCCGTGAGGTTGTTTAGAACACGCGTCAACTATTCCACCTCCGTTCGTGACCCCCAATGATGAATTTTCATGTCTTTCTTGATCTAGAGGAATAAAATAAAGTCGGTGAAGGTCAGATCGGGCCCCTCTGACTTTTTTCTATTCCCCAAAATCAAGAAAGGCATGAAGGATTGTCATTAGGGGTCACGAGCGGAGATGGAATAGATGACATGTGCTCTAAACATGGAAAATGATTTTGAAAACTGCTTCCTGCAATAAAAAAAACATTGGACCAAGTGCAGTGCTTTAGGAAAAAATTATTTTATGGAAGACCGTGCATTAGATAACGAATAAGTGTGTTTTGTAATAAATTTTTCTACGAACTTAATTGTCAGTCCTTGTATATTCTGTCCAGCGAGAGAATAACCACGGTCTGCACATGGGCGGGCAAAATGCGGAGAGCGTGGCGCGCTATTCGGTACCATAATTAAAGTTATATAAAAGAAGGTTAAGTCATTATATTTAATGTATGTATTTATTTGCTCAATCCATAATGCATTGCAAAAAGCCGCGAAAGCTAATAACATAGACTGCGATTGGGAAAACGCTAGAAATATTTTGAAGCATTTGATTGACCAATCAGGACAAAAAGAGTAAAGATTTATTTATTCTGATTGGTTAATGCAATACTTCTAGCGTCTTCCCAATTGCAGCCATAGTTTATTTTATTTCGCATCTCTTTTCAATATTTAGCATTTTTTTTCAATAGTGACTACGTACAATCAATTCTTTATATTGCATTATGGATTGCGAAAGGCTCATAATTTAACCATCTTTTATATAATCTTACCGTATATATAAATATGGCACGTCCGGGCTCAATTATAATTTCAATGTGATATAAAAAATTGAAATCGTTATAATATATTTAAATTATACAGTTGAATGTTTATGATTCACAAGATAATTAATAATAATAGTATATTTTTATTAGAGATTGTTCATATTACGGAGAATTTTAGATTTTGGGGAACTTTGTGCACACTTTACTAGCAGAAAACAAAAAAAAAAGAAAACAGTATGGCAGTGTGGAAGGGAACTTTCTAGCGTTTCGTGAGCAGAGAACTGTCCGAAACGAGCTTTCGTGCGATCCGTGGTTGTCCTGTCGCTGGACGGAGTAAAAAACGTTCGACAAGTAAGTGACCAAACGAAAGGTGGAAATAGATTGACTCAAAATGAGTCGAAAAATCCTGAACCATTTTTTTATAACGCTTAAGAGGATGCCGGACCGTCCTGTTTTACCGGCCATAATAATTATATATTTGCTTAATACAGGGTGTTTCAGAACAACCTTCCATCCTTAAAATGACATATTCCTGATACGATTCTAAGATGATTTTTCATTTACCAAAATTTGAATTAAAGCGTAATTTTTAAGTTATAAGCAAAAATAGTCAGCAAATCACGCGTCGAGAACAGAAGGCAGGCAGGAGCGGCGCAACGCGCCGCAGCTGACCGTCCAACGCGTTATTATCACCGCATAAGTTGCTAATTATTTTCTTATAACATAAAATTATGCTTTAAATAAAATTTTGGTAAACAAGAAAATGTCTTAGAATTACATCAGGAATACATATTTCTTAAAATAACGTCACTTTAGCGAAAGTTGTTCCGGATCGTCGCTCGTCGAACGCTGCAATCAGCTGGTTGCTACACGCGATGTATGTATGGTGGAATGTGTGCGTAAAAGGAAGGGAGACACAGATAGAGAGAGAGAGAGAGAAAGAGAGAGAGAGAGAGAGAGGACGAGGAAGAGAAGGAGGGAATGAGGGAGAGACGTTTATACACACGCACGCACGTACGCATACACTTCTTTTCTCGCTCTCTTTCTCTCTTTTATACAACACTCATACACCCTCTCATTCAGTTACTCATTCACGCATTCACTCACTCACCTGCTCACTCACAGCGCAGAGAATCTTCATGCTACGTATTGTCGTTAACTGCTGCACGATTATTATTTAGCGACGGACCGCGGAGACTGCGCGATCACATTGTTACGTTGCCTAACGATGCGAAAAACGCGACATGTACCGTGCAAGTTGCGACGTGCGTGTGGCGCGTGGCGCGTGGTTGACGCAAGATAAGACGAACGATCTTCTAAAACCTTCGCATTACGAATGCGATAGAAAACATAAAACGTATAATGACGTACTTAAAAAAATTAATTATTTATCATAATTAATAACTATTTATAATTATAATAAATAATTATTATTTTAAAAAGCATGTATTATACGTTATTACGTTTTCGAAATTATTGCATTCACGATGCGAAAGTTTCAGTCAATCACAAGATCGCAAGAATAATGTAATTAATAAATTACACTTGGGAAAATTTATTTTTATTCTGCTCAAATCAAATATTTCAATGTTAAAATGTATTGGTCGCTCTGAAAAGAGCGGGTTGATTTTTAAAAAATTTTAGAGCAGATGCTTGAAATGCCCGCCATCCATCCTAATGCAAGCTCTCATACGTTTTAATCATACAATACATCAATACATACGACCAATATATTTTAATGTTGGAACATCTGATTTGAGCAGAATAAAAATAAATTTTCCCAAGTGTAATTTATTAATTACATTATTCTTGCGATCTTGCGATTGACTGAAACTTTCGCATCGTGAATGCAATAATTTCGAAAACGTAATAACGTATAATACATGCTTTTTAAAATAATAATTATTTAGAAATAGTTATTAATTATGATAAATAAGTAATTTTTTAAGTACGTCATTATACGTTTCATGTTTTCTACCGCATTCGTAATGCAAAGGTTTTAGAAGATCGTTCGTCTTATCTCGCGTCGATCACGCGCTACGCGCCACACGCACGACGCAACTTGCACGGTACATGTCGCGTTTCTCGCATCGCTAGGCAATGTAACAATGTGATCGCGCAGTCTCCGCGGTCCATCGCTAAATAATAATCGTGCAGCAGTTAACGATAATACGTAGTATGAAGATTCGTTACGCTGTGAGTGAGCAGGTGAGTGAGTGAGTGCGTGAATGAGTGACCGAATGAGAGAGTGTATAAGTGATTGATTGATCTTTATTAGCTTTCTCAGCTATTTGTAATACAAATCTAGTTTACATTAATTACAATATACTCCTTTAACATTCGCTTAAACGGCACAATTCTTTCATTCCGCTTTATTTCAGCTGGCAAGGCGTTATACATTTTCACTCCTTCGTAAAACATACTCTTTTGCGCACTCCTTGTTCTGCGATATTTTATTGCAATATCCCCAGCTTGTCGTGTTTGCCTTTCACTCTCATTTCCCACAATTTCTAACCTATTTCTTAATTGCTCCGGTAACATGTTCCTTAAAACCTTAAAAATAAATATACACACATTATAATATAGCCTCTGTTTTATGGACATAAACTGCAGCGCTTGCAGCATACGCTCCACTTTGGTATGTCTATCACATTGCAATATGATCCTCATGGCCCGGTTTTGTGCTTTTTACAATTTACTCAGCTGTGTTTCTCCTATATCAATTAACAGCGTCGCACAATACTCAAAGTGAGGTGCTATAATTGTCTTATATACAATACATCTAGTGTATGCCGATATATAATTACCTATTCTATTCAAAACACTCGTTTTTTTCCCTATTTTCTTTAGCATATAATCACAGTGGTCCTTAAATCGTAGTCTATCGTCAATAATTATGCCTAGGTATTTCATTATTTCCACACGTTCAATCTCAGTTCCATCCAAACATTTCAATGTTATATTACCTCACAGTTCTTTTCTTATACTTCTAACAATCATATATTTCGTTTTTCCTGCATTCATTTTTAATTTATTTATATTCATCCACTCTTCTACTATAGTAAGTGCCATATTCATTTTGCCCTCTAATTCCGCGCTGCTTTCTCCAGTTACATATATTAACGTATTATCTGCAAACATTTTTATACTACATCCTTCTGGACAGATTTTTATTATATCATTTATATATACTATAAATAATAAAGGTCCTAATACAGATCCTTGCGGTACTCCATATTTTGTGGTCATTAATTTAGACCATTTATTGTTAAATTGAACCTGCTGTGTTCTATCCTT
>NW_027223339.1:3819746-3979961 GCF_030449975.1 Polyergus mexicanus | reverse complement strand
GCGAGGAGAAATCATATAAGATAAGTGATACGGTTTCGTTGTGTGTATTGCATTGCATATTATATATTGCTGGTTCGAGTCGCGCAAAACGAGAATTAAAAATAAAAATAAGATAAGATAAAATAATAAAGATTAAGACTTGAATAATAAAGATTAAGATGCATCATTTCGTGATCGAATCTTGTGTCGAGAAGAAGTAAAAACAATTATATAATATTCTGCTTTAAAAAAAAAAAGTTATTCTAAAACATCTTTTTTAAAGCATCTATTCTTCTCCTCTCTCTTTTTCTCGGTTATTTTATTATATTTAGTTATACTATATTTATATATAAAGCACGATAAATTATGATTTATAATTAGTAGTAAAGCGCAGCGATATTTGCTAAAAGTGACAAATATTTTGGCAAAGCATTATTGTTTGCTGCAACGTAACAAACAGTAAGTACCGAAATCTTGCATTTTTTCAGTATCATTTAGATAAAATTCGTGGTTTTGCTTTTTATTTTTTTCGAGACACAAAGTAATTCGTGCAAAGTTAAAATGTAATAATTTAATAATGAAACTCATGAAACAAAATACGGGCGGATACTTAATTTTGCAAATTATAATTCTTTGAAACTCGGTTATATACTGTACATATATTTCAATTAAACAGTAATGATGGAGCGCTTATGCTCAAATGTACGTTTAATCAAAAATTTGAAATTCAATATTGCTTTAATATTTTGTGAACACGTATATATATCATATCTTTAAATTATTGTTAAACAAACTGAAAATCATGCGAATTAGAAACTTGCGCATTACTTCCTCATTATTTTATTTTATCTCACAAAACTTAAGTTCCTTAAAGTAAGTGGGTTTTTCAATTTTTACTTCCCTATAGAGGAAACTTTGTGAGCGAAATAAAAAAATATAGAAGATAAAGAAGCAATATGCTATTTTCTAATTTACATACTTTTTTATTTTTATATAATTATAAATTATACATTTACATTGTAGATTATAGATTTTCAGAAATATAAAAACTCATTTAAGAAAAACTTAATTAATTTTATTATAAGAAAAGATAACATACAAGAAACATTGATAAACAGTTTAAAAGAACGGAGCTGTCAGTAATGCATTTTAATGACTTGATAACTGTTTCAATACTAATATTCCGTTGTTGACCAAAACATTTTTGCACGTGCTGGAAATTATCTTCACTTTCAGCGTTTTTGATGATACTCTATTTGTGTAAAAAATTTAACCCGATATCTCAGAATTTGCGAAAATTATTTCCGAGTATAATTCGTATACATACATTTTTCTAAAAATTCAAAATTTTATAGAAAATGGACTCTTTCACTGATGCTGACTCTATCATCAAATTCATAACCAACCATCCTTTTATAATAATCTATTCATATAAAAAAATTTGATCAGATATCTCAAAAATTGCGGAAGTTAGAGTTATACAAACATTCCGTACATACATACATACACAGATACATACATTTTCTAGGAATATAATTTTTTGACGTTTTGGAACATTTTGAACACATTGGCATAAAAAAATTCGAAAAAATATTTTGTCACAAAAACAAAGCTTCCTCTATGAGGAAGCAAAAAAGAATAATTATACGTTTTAAACCGCAAAACTTTTTCAAGAACTCAATGAAATACGGTAGAAAAATAAAATATAAATAATTTATTGCATGAATATAAATAATTTATCTCGTGAATCTTTCGATTAATGAACACAGATTCCAAATTTGGACGAGTTACATAGAAATAATCGAGAAATGTTTTGCCGACGAAATATTCTCAACCATTAATTTTATACTCAATTTTCATCGATGATATATATTTATATACATATTATATTCCATCTTCTTTAATAAAGTATCTTTATATAATTTTCTGAATTAATAAAGATAATAATGATATAAACATCGTGTCAATAAAATATTTGTCAATGTGTGAGTGTAAAATTCAATCTTACAAAGTATTTATAATAATTTATGCATTACATATTTGGTAACTTGGGCTGTTTAATATATTTACAGGCTACAAAAATGGACTTAATCTTTTTGATATTGTGCGCCTTGTTCGTAGTTTTAATAATTCCCGCAATTATATCGATAGTACATCATCAATACGTTCTTCGACAAAAGCTCAAAAATATTTCTCAGATCGGTAGATTTCCTTTTAGCATGGCATTTAAATTAATGAAGCAAACGGACTATGGTAAAAATCTTATACATAAGATATTGTTATTATATGCTTTTACAAATATTGTTTATATATTTTTAGTAAAAAGTTTAAAGGAATTAATAAATGAAAAAAAAATTGTCATTTACTGTAAATCAGTATAATAATTAGTAAATTTTGTCACAAAAACAAAGTAATACTAAATATCTAATTATGTACTTATCGTAGAACGCAAACAATGGCTTGAGCAATATATGTTTCATTCTAAAGAAGGTATTTTTAAAGAAGGTATAATTAGGGTTGGCATGAAACCGTTCATTAATATCTATAAACCCGAATTTTTAGAGGTAAGAATGAAAAGAATCTTACTAATAGTATAACAAAATCTTATAGTAAAGTATCGGTTAATTTTTTGCGATGTAAATGTGTGTGTATAAATAGTAATTTAATATCGTAAGAAAACAAAACTTTTTTTCAATAGTTAAATAGAGTAAACTTTCATAAACATATCATTATAAATTATTAAAATGTTTTTTGATCTAATAGAGAAAAAGAATTTTAATCAGTAATACAATTGTTGATATTGCATATATGAAAAATATATCCATATTTTGCTATTATAATGAATTATTTAATATTATAACAAAATAAAGAAACAAATTTAATATTAAAAATTAAATATGACAAATTTAACAAATAAAAATTTTATTAAATTAAAAATTTGTTAAATTTAACGAATTTAACAAGTTTAATGTTACAACAAAATTTCTTTTTTCGGTGAAATAGAACAATTTTTGCTGATTCAATTTATTTATTTAAAAATACAAATTTATTGTTAAAGTAAAATAATTTATAATTATTAATAAGTGCTTTTAGCTGTTCATTGTTTTGGTGATTGTAAAATAAACAATAAATTATTATTTTAGAAAACAATATTATTTGTGTGTGTTGTATCGTATCGAGAGTTTGTACGTGCGCAGATAGTGTCGATACATCTTACTGTTTATTTGAAAAGACTCTCTTGTTTGATGATTATTTGAATATATTTATTTGAAAAGATAATTCGCTTAATGATCTTTGCATCTTATATAGGAAGAAAAATATGCAGACTTAGCGGATGATATTTCACATCGTGGAAGTAAATTTAGATCTATAATATTAACAATGAAAAAAAGATTTGGTTGAACAATTAATTTTTTTGTTAAAAATAATTTTGATAAATTATGACGCGATAATCACGAAATGCGCGAATATCTCGAAAATCATCCGATGGTGGAAACATCTCCGCTCGATCCTCGCGATGCATTTTTCGGCGGCCGCACGGGAAATATCGTGACTCGTTATGAGGTTACGGGTACGGAGAAAATACGATACGTAGACGTGTGCTCTTTGTACCCTCTTTGTTCCCAATCGACCATCCGGATATTTACGTCGGCGAGGAATGTTCCGCAATAATCGGAAGGGCACCGAATTTTAATTTCGATACGATTGAAGGGCTCATACGTTGCAGAGTACTCCCACCACGCGACCTATTTCATCCGGTACTCCCATATCGTGTGCAGGGAAAATTGCTTTTTGCTTTATGCTGCAGTTGTTGCGAAACATTTTCGCAGGTGCCCTGTACACATGACGATGCTCGTGAACGCGAATTCGAGGGTACGCGGGTGACCTGTGAATTACGCAAGGCCAACGGAAAGGGTTATCTCGTGACAGCTGTAAGCGAGATTTGGCAATATAAAGTTAGCCAATTCGATCATACGACACGTCAAGGCGGATTGTTCACCGAATATATAAATACATTCTTGCAGCTTAAACAAGAAGCCAGTGGATGGCCGTGTGAATGCGGGGTAAACGACGACGATGCTAAAGAACGATATCTGAGGGAGTACGAGAAAACCGAAGGTAACGTTCTTGATAAACGTAACGTCACTCGGAATCCCGGTTTACGTTCTGTCGCGAAGCTGTGCTTAAATTCTCTTTGGGGAAAATTCGGCCAGCGATCCAATTTACCAAATACCGAAGTCGTGATAACGCCTCAGCGTTTTGCGACATTGATGATGAGTGCTGAGCACGAGATAACCGGCATATTACCCGTAAACGACGAGGTAATATATCTTTCGTGGCGATTGCGACAAGACGCTGTCATTCCCTCATCGATAACGAATGTTGTAATAGCTGCATATGCGACGGCGCAGACGCGTTTAAAATTATATTCTTATTTAGAGCGATTAGATCGTCGCGTTTTGTATTATGATACGGATTCATGTATTTACGTGGGCAGCGGTGACCCGAACGTATGAACCACGTACGGGAAATTTTCTAGGCGATATGACGGACGAGCTTGAAAGTTACGGCCGCGGTAGCTATATCGAGACGTTCGTATCTGGTGGCCCTAAATTTTATGCGTACATTGTTCGTGCACCGGACGGACGAACACACGAATGCTACAAAGTGAAGGGCATAACCTTAAATTTTGAAAACTCTCAACTAATCAATTTTCTTAGTATTAGAAATTTGATGTTAGCTAAAGAAAGGGTACGGGAAAATGAAGAAAATGAGGAAGAATCGGCTGGAACTTCGATAAACTTACGGTTTAGAGCAATTTGGCGTACTGTGTTTCATGAGCTGGTAACATGCTATGAAACTGAAGTATGTACTCCTGTATTGATGAAACGTAAATTTATCAATAGTCATTGTTCGTTACCATACGGCTATGTAGCAGAACGATAATTTTTCTTCTCTGTTTTCTCAACTCTCGTTTTTAAAGTTGCAATATAACGAATTCGCGTATTTTCCCTCGTGCTAAGAGATAATCTTTTTTGCTACGCAATATAGTTATATTTAATTGTAAATAAGAATTTTTATTGTACAAATATTTTTATGTAAAATAATTTTTTATTGTACAAAGCATAATATTCTTATGTAAGAAATATAAATAAATATAAATAAAACTGTTTTTAAAATAATGCTACGTAAAAACATTTTCTCTTTTCCTATCCTTTCTTCCCGACGTCTCTGTGACGTCATAGTCTCCGTCCTAAGACTCCGTGTCAAACAGTCTCAGGTACCCGTATTTCATGACCCTTTCTATCCTCTCCAGCGATGACGTTACCGAACGTCTACCTGCCTAGTGCACCTCGGTCGCCCGGTCAACCCTACCCGTACATGTACGCACGTGTTCAGCCCCGACGTATCAGTTACTTTATTCTAGCAGTACCTTATCCGATTTTGTATTTTCACAAAGAAGTCGGAGGAGAGGATGAAATATACCGTACATTTCTCGGTTTTTCCGTAGGGGTGGTGAAATGCGGAGATGCGTATACTGCACGATATCTCCATCCTCGGTAGTCGCCATCTTGCCGATTCTTACACACGTGTTATTTTGCCGCGTTTTTCCCTCTCACTCAGAAACATGCTCCTCATCCAATCAAACTTCCGGCAACTATAGGGAAGCCAATCAGAGCGTAGGGTCCCCTATGCCGGAGGACTACTCTCTACAAATACTACATAAGAGAACGAAAAAGAATTGGCTGGAACTTCGATAAATCTACGTTTTAGAGCAATTCGTCGCACCGCGTTTCATGAGATCGTAACACGGGACGAAACTAAAGTATGTGAGCCTGTATTGCTAAAACGTAGGTTTATTGATAGCCATTGTTCGCTACCATACGGATATATAATAGAACGTTAATTTTTCTCGGCTCTCGTTTTTATCGATGTATATAGCAGCGAATTTGCATGTTTTCCGTCACATAAGAAATTTTGTACATTGCGAAATTATTATTTACATTTAAACATAAGTATAATATTTAATAAAAATTTTTTATTTTAAATCGCTTATATAAAAACATTTACTATTTTCCTATCCTTTCTCTCCTCGTCTAAGCGACGTCATAAAGCTCTAAAACCTTCGTAATCGCTACCTGCACAGACTTGCTTTTTACGACCCCTTCTATTCTCGTGACGTCACCATTCTCGGTGGCCGCCATCTTGCCGATTCTTACACACGTGTTATTTTGCCGCGTTTTTCCCTCTCGCTCAGAAACATGCTCCTCATCCAATCAAACTGCCGGCAACTATAGGGAAGCCAATCAGAGCGTAGGGTCCCCTATGTCGGAGGACTACTCTCTACAAATACTACATCTAAGCCTTATTCTAATAAGATTTCAGCTAGCCCAGCATACTAGGACCCTGTCTGGAAATGTGGAGGACCCAGGTTCGAGCCCGAGCATGTTCACGCGTCCGAAAAAATAAAAAAATAATAAATAAAAAATAAAAAATTTAAAGGGAAAATTGCCTCGTAGACGTCCACGAGTCCCCTCCACTCTTTTTTTCCACAGCCACCCTTAAGGGGGGAGGGCCCCAGACAGGCACAGCAGGGGGTCGGCGCCAGTGGCCGAGGAGTGGGGGTTTGTTGTGTCTCGCTATAGTTGCCCCTATACTACTGAGAAAGAATGAAGGAGCAAACGAGACGACAAATATCGAAGAGTTCCGAAGTCTCGCTCGTGAGGCTCCCTTTATCTATAATCTTTCACGTTAGATTAACATATATAAATTATTATAAAATTTATATATATATACTACTTTTCTCGCTTTCGCTTTTGTCGACTCTCCAGCATCGTGCGGGGATCTTTCCTTATCTACTATATATAAACATCTTATAAAATAAAAACTGAAACTTTCATATTGTATTTTATTAGTATATGTAGGCATATAATTTTTTATATATATATTGACTTAGCGTTTCGTCCGGGACGTTATTATTTGTTTATTGATATTGTATAACGACGAGAGCTCGATTCGAGACATAGCGCACGTACGAACGTTCGAATTAGCAAATCAAATCTTTGTTATTTATCGCCCGGCGATTGGTTCGCCCTCGGGGAGCGGGGATACACTTAGCGCAGAAAGAATATAAATATTCGCGATTTCGGGGAGATCAAAAAGATTCCTCGTCGCAAGAACAGTAAGAAGAACCTCAGAGCGAGAATCCAGCGATATCGGTAATAACAGATATGACACGGGCAATAGGCGACAACATCCTCGCAAATAAATCGTTCCCAATAAAAACATTCGCCTCCCTTGTCTATTTATCTGTTTAATTCGAATTATATCATCTCATCCTATACACGGGCTATCCTGACAGGCCCACAGCTTTATCAGGAGCGGGATACAGACACTGCACCCAGTTCCGTGAATTCTGCTCGAGGTAAGCAATTTGAGATTTCTCGGCAGTACGAGATACCGTGTGAGGCACGAGCACAAATAAAGACGGTCGATATTTTGAATTCGTGAGTGTTGCGAACGTCGAGTCACGCGACGGTATATCGATCGAGATTATTAACGGACTTGAATAACGGAGTGACAGTAATGGAGTCGTATCAAGCAAACGATTTTACCATTGCCGAATTGAGAGAGGTTCTTCGCGAGAAAGGAATATCTACGGGAGGAACAAAGCTCGAATCATCCGGCGGTTGAAGGAGAATGATCCGGCTGCATGGGAGAGGCTCTGCGAGCAGCGGGGACGAGCGGTGTGTTTGGACGGCGCCGCGACTTTGGTTGACGTGCATGTGGCTAGCGAACGGGACGATGCCGCCGGGGGAGCGGAGACCGGTGACAATACTCTGAGACGAGAGGATCAAGCGAGCGCGACGGCATCAAGATCGGAGGACAGCGATGATGCGATGCAAAGAGAACTTACTTTGCTATGTCGAGAGCGAGCGATTTTGGAAAGGGAGCAACAGTAGCTCCGACGAGAAGTGGAGATAATGCGGAGCGCATCGACGATGACGGCGATGACGAGTGGCAGCACTATTTCGGCGTTTGGAGGCGTTAGAGGCATCAAGGAGTTGCTGCCTGAATTTGATGCGGCGGACGGTACTTTCTGGAGATGGAAGCAGCAACTGGAATTGTTGAGACGCACATATCAACTAGACGAGAATTCGACGAAAGTATTGATTGGTTCTCGGCTGAAGGGCCGTGCGTTATCGTGGTTTTATTCGAAAGCCGAGTACGTGACGTTAAACCTGGAGGATCTTCTGCGAGAAATGGAGTTGATGTTTGACTTGCGGCCAGGGAAGCTGTCGTTAAGAAGAGAATTTGAGTCCCGCGTATGGAGAGGAGACGAGCCGTTTTGCGATTACTACCACGAAAAAGTAATCCTCGCGAACCGCATACCGATCGCAGAAGACGAGTTGCTGGATTACGTCATTGAGGGAGTAACAGATCCACGTTTGCAGGATCAGGCGCGCCTCATGAACTTTCGATCGGGGACAGAGTTATTAAAGGCGTTCGAAAAAATCCAAATGAACCACAGGAGAATCGATACCAGGCCAAGGAAGGAGGGAGCGAGGATGACCGGCGGAGGAAGGATCGAGACGTCGACAAGAGGAAAACAGATGAAGTGCTTCCGGTGTCATGAGATGGGGCATATCGTAACCCAGTGTAAGCGATCGCCGGTGAAACGGGCTTGTTATTCGTGTGGATCGCCGAGACATTTAGCGAGGGAATGTCCGAAGCAAAATCGGTCCGCGGCGGCGGAAATGTCAAATGACTCTGTGCGAATTGCGTCGGCTAATGTTGTACAATCTGCTGGGTTGTTAAAGCCTTATATGTTTGTTGTTAAAGTCGTAGCCAGAAATGAGAGCGGCGGTACGGATAATTATGTTCTTGATGCGATGATCGATTCGGGCTCTCCGATTAGTCTTATTAAGGACGAGATAATTCGAGGCGACTCGCGTTTACTTGCGGACGAAAACGTCGGTCAATTTTGCGGAATTAATGGCTTGCGGCTGAGAATTAACGGTGTCGTTTACGCTGATCTAGATGTAAAGGGACAAGGAAGCTTTGCGTAAAATCTTAGACGATATTTTGGAAAAAACTATTGTTCGACCTAGTAATTCGCCATATGCTAGCCCTATTGTCTTGGCAAAGAAAAAAGATAATAGCTTTCGATTATGTATTGATTACCGTGAGTTAAATAAGATTACGATACGCGATAATTTCCCGACCGAATTAATCGACGATAATATTGATCGTTTGCGAGATAAAATATATTTCACGATCTTGGATTTGAAAGACGGATTTCACCACGTAAAGATGCACGAGGCATCCGTTAAATTCACGTCATTCGTGACTCCTTTGGGCCAATACAAATATTTGCGTATGCCATTTGGCTTAATGAACGCACCGCGTGTATTTCAGCGTTATATTCATGCCGTGTTTGAACCGTTGGTTCGAGGAAATAAAATAATATTATATCTGGATGATTTGTTGGTCGCGACGGAAGATGTGAGCGAGCATATCGAAGTTTTGTCTGAAGTTTTTGAAATAGCAGGCAAGCACCATTTACAATTTCGATTAGACAAGTGTTGTTTTGCACAAACGGAAATTCGTTATTTGGGTTATTGTGTGAGCGGGCATGGCATTCGACCGAGCGACGAAAACATCGAGTCTGTTTTGAATTACCCGATACCGCGCAATGCTAAGGATGTACACAGATTTGTCGGACTTGCTAGTTATTTTCGCCGATTTATTCCTAATTTTTCGGTGTTAGCGAAACCATTATATGAGCTGGTTAAAAAGAATGCCGTTTTTAAATTCAGTTCGGAAGAAAATGCTGTGTTCGAAGCGCTCAAGGAGCGTTTATCTAACAAGCCAATATTAGCCATATATTCACCGCGTGCGGAGACGGAATTACATTGTGACGCAAGCGCGAGCGGTTTCGGCGGAATTCTGCTCCAAAAGCAGAATGATAATACGTGGTGTCCAACTTCGTTTTGGAGCCAGCGGACGACGCCGACGGAATCGAGATATCACAGCTTCGAGTTGGAGTGTCTGGCTGTTGTATATGCGTTAAAAAGATTCCACATATATCTCGCGGGACGCAGGTTTAGAGTTATTATCGATTGCGATAGTTTCCGTCTCACGTTGAGCAAAAAAGATATAAATCCTCGAATTTCGCGTTGGGCTCTTTTTCTACAAAATTATGATTATGAGATTGTTCATCGTCCGGGAAAGCGAATGGCTCACGTCGATGCTCTTAGCCGCTGCCACAGCATACTCGTGTTGGAGGGTAGTACGCTCGAAAGAACTTTATCCGTCTGTCAAGATCGCGACGAAGAGATTCTTAAAATCCGCAGCAAATTAGAGACAGGCGATGTAAAACAGTACGAGCTGCGCGATGGGTTAGTATATAGAAAAGACAAAAATAAGAAATTATTATTTTATATTCCGCGTTTAATGGAAGCGAATGTTATTCGAATCTGTCACGATGATCTTGGTCACGTGGGAATTAATAAAGTAATCAATAATATAGCAAAGGTTTATTGGTTCCCACGAATGCGCGATAAAGTACGAGAATATATTAACAATTGTTTAAAGTGCATTGAATTTTCTCCGCCAAGCGGTAAAGCGGAAGGATATTTGCATAATATACCAAAGGAAAACTTGCCTTTCGCAACTATACATATAGACCACATGGGGCCTTTGGAAAAGACCGGTAAAGGTTATCGTCATTTGCTTGTTATTATTGACGCGTTCACTAGATTTATCCGGCTCTATCCGTGTAAATCAACAACGACGGAGGAATCAATAAGACATCTTTGCGAATATTTTCGCGCGTATAGCAAACCGAAACGCTTGATTTCGGACAAGGGAACTTGTTTCACATCTGACGCGTTCAAGAAATATTTAAAATCCAACAATATAGAACACATTTTAGTTGCGGTAAGCACGCCGAGAGAAAACGGACAGGTAGAAAGATTTAACAGAATAATAACCAGGGTTGGGAAAGTTACTTTATAAAAGTAACTCGTTACCGTTACCGTTATTTTTTCTAAAAAGTAACTCGTTACCGTTACCGTTATTTTTTCTAAAAAGTAACTCGTTACCGTTACTCGTTACCAATTTTAAAAAGTAACTCGTTACCGTTACAGTTACTAAAAAGTAACGAGTCGTTACAATTTCCGTTACTTTTTTACAATACAAACTAATAAATTATTTTGCATAAGAAAATCTTTTAAAAAATTGTAAGCAAGATGTCATTCAAGGTTTATTACAAAATAAATGATTAAATTTTATCGAAATTCTTTATTAATTTTTAATAAAATTTGTTGCTCCATAGTATCATCATTTAAATGCCCTCTTTGTGGTGTTAATACAGAGCCACCGATGCTAAACATTCTTTCTACAGATGCACTGCTTGATAGAGCTGTATTATATTTAATAAAAAGTTTTTTAAGTTTTGGATAGTCGTTTAACATTTCTATATTACAATTATTTGATTTTAAAAACCGTTGCAATTCTTCTTGTTCAGATTCATTTTGCACCGTTTTTTGCTCAAAAATGAAAAAATCATCGTGATCGTCAGATTTTCCAGCTTTTGAAGAATTTTCAGTTGATCGGATTCCCAATAAATCCTCCAAGTAATTTTCAGCACGTTTTCTTTTTTCTCCGGTTAACCAGTTTAATTTAAATTTTGGATGTAAACATGCTGCTATTATTAATTCTTTTGTTTCAAATATTGTAAGAAATCTAAAATCAAATATAGTAAATTAAGCGACATTGTTTGTTTTATTGAAATTAATACTTTTGAATCAATAGTTTAAAATAAAATAATATTTTTCAATTAAATCCTTATTTAAAATTAAATAACATATGTATTAATCAAATTAATAAGTTACCTTTTATTTAAACCTTGCTGAATAGCTTCAACTAATGAATGGCAATCTATAAGGTCAGATTTATTGAGATTTTCTAATTTTCGTTGCAAGGTACTTAGAACTGGTAGTAAATGAGAGCTCTGCTTTTCCGAAAAGATAAAGCTCTCATTGGATATCGCGCGTCGCGTCATCGCACTGGTCTGCAAGAGCCATAAGTTGATCAATCACATTCAAGCATTTTTACAACATAATAAGAATGCTAATTGGTCGATTTGCTTACGGCTTTACGATTAAGATAAAAATTTTATCACGCACAATAGCAAGAATAATATCTTAAATAAATCAAAAAATTTGAAAAAAGTAACGATAAAAGTAACTGTTAAATTCGTTACTCGTTACCGAAAAATGTAACGAAGTTACTTTTTCCGTTACAAATAAAATTTGTAACGCCATTACCGTTACAGTTACCGAAAAAAAGTAACTGTAATGGTAACGGCGTTACAAGTAACGCGTTACTTCCCAACCCTGTATATTTATATACCATAATTCTAGAAGGAATTGTTTTAATGTATACTATATATTAATATGTCGCTAGATGTAATTGAATTTTTTTTCCGTGAAGTTTACACAAAAATATAAATATGATAATGTAATATTATATAAAAATGTAATATTTTAAATTTTTTTTTTATTTTTTGATTATATCTTTAAAGCAATTCCTAAATAGAAAACAACATAAAGACATTTGTATGAAAAAATTGTAACATAAAATTAAACTTTAAATAGAATTTAGAATTACTACAATACATGAACATACACATTATATGTATATGATGTACATAGTATTTAGTACTCATATAGTATTTTTGTTATAAAGAAATGGACAGACATGGGCAAACAAAAGAAAGAGAGAGAGAGAGGGAGAGAGACAATAGGAATGAGTAAGCGAGGGAATGGCTGTACAACGATATATCGATTAATAATTCACATCAGTCGCTAAACATTAGTGAGCATAAAGTATTGCTACGGAGAAAGATCCAACTATTTCCTTTTTTTTTCTTACTTTTGGCACTTGTATAGACACTTGCTCACTTACACTCATATCTTCTCATAATCATATTCTTCTCTGTCCATCTCTTTTTTATCCAAGCATACTATATGTGTGTTATATATTATCTACATGTGTGCATATGTTTGTGTATATGTAATAGTAATTTCAAATTTATTAAAATATAATTAATCTTTTGCTTATTTGTATATTTCACTGAAAATTGATTATATTTATTTTGCAATAGTAGTTGTGTCACAGTAATTAGTTAGCCAGAGGCGATCAATTCGTGAGCTAGTTCTTGAAAGAAATATTTCCCACCAAATGCGTTTTGCATGTGCGCTTTGGTTGAAGAATATTTCCCAGAAGCGATCAATTCGTGAACTGGTTGTCGAAAGAAATATTTCCCACCAAAAACGTTTTGTATGTGCGTTCTACTTATTAAAAAAATAATATTTTGTCCCAGAGGCGATTTTTATTCGTGTGCTGGTTGGTTTAAAAAATATTTTATTCCAGAAGCGGTTTGCATGTGCGCTCTGGTTATTAAAAAAATATTTTATCCCAGAGGCGATTTTTATTCGTGTGCTGGTTGGTTTAAAAAATATTTTATCCCAGAGGCGATTTTTATTCGTATGCTGGTTGGTTTCAAAAATATTTTATCCCAGAGGCAATTTTTATTCGTGTGCTAGTTGGTTTCAAAAATATTTTATTCCAGAAGCGGCTTGCATGTGCGCTCTGGTTATTAAAAAAATATTTTATCTCAGAGGCGATTTTTATTCGTGTGCTGGTTGGTTTCAAAAATATTTTATCCCAGAGGCGATTTTTATTCGTGTGCTGGTTGGTTTCAAAAATATTTTATTTCAGAAGCGGTTTGCATGTGCGTTCTGGTTATTAAAAAAATATTTTATCCCAGAGGCGATTTTTATTCGTGTGCTGGTTGGTATAAAAAATATTTCATATCATATCCGGTTTGTGCATGAATATTCTGGTTATTAACAAACAATTATTCCAGAATTTAAAGAAACTTCCTTTTTTGAAAGACTAAGTGTGCAATATCTGGTATTCCTTCATATGATTGCAACCAATCATATATGGTAATAAAAGCTTACAAATTATTGGAAGGAATTATTATTATAATTCCTAGCGATGTATTTTTTTCTTTTTTCAATGGCACCAAATTTTGCGTATATAATAGTTTATCAGGCTATGTATATACAAGTTGGTAGCTAAAGAGAGAAAATATATACATTTTCGTTATTAGGAAGCAATCCTTATGAGAAAAAATATTCCAAGGATGTAAAGATCTTTACATACTCGGGTATGAGGAAACAGTTTCGTAATATTATAGGAAGCAATAAACTGCTGCTTTTTTTAAAGTGATAAGAAATTATGATTAAAAAAATCTATCCTGATACTCGTAACAATATGGCCAGAAAAAAGATGCTTCAATCTTGTTTGCAAATTATAATCGCAGATATGAAAATAATAAATAAAATATTTTGGTTGCGTTCTCACGAAAATTGCCGATGAAGGAGCCCTTTGTATATTATAAATATCCAAAATATTGTAACAATCATAAAATTTTGTTGCAATGTTTTGCGGACAGAGTATTTATGTGTTTGCATTTATAAATATTTATATTAATATTTATATAAATGTAACTTTTAATATGTGTATACTTATGTCATAAGAATATATAAACATTCACTTTTATAGTGAAGAAGTTTACCTATATATTACTCATTAGTCCTCAATCATATCAATTATACCGATATTCTATCGATGATAAAGATTTATCATCATATTCAAAATTATATGTATAATATATTTATATCCATATATAATATATTTTAAAATATTATAATATATTTAGTTCAATTTTCTCGAACTGTACTGCATAAATTGTAATCCAGCAAATCAAGATATGATTGTTATACATATAACATGTACATAATTAAAGTGCATATGTTACATCTATGTTATATGGCAGATATATTCGATGTTTGCTGGGTATATGTATTATATACAGGGTGTTTCAGAACAACCTTCCATCCTTAAAATGACGTATTCCTGATACGATTCTATGACGATTTTTCCTTTACCAAAATTTGAATTAAAGCTTAATTTTTGAGTTATAAGCAAAAATAGTTAGCAAATCACGCGTCGAGTACAGAAGGCAGCCAGTAGCGGCGCAACGCGCCGCGGCTGACCGTCCGACGAGTGACTACCACGCATGAGTCGCTAACTATTTTATTTTATAACATAAAATTATGCTTCAAATAAAATTTTGGTAAAGAAGAAAATGTCTTAGAATTACGCCAGGAATATGTATTTAAAATAACGTCACTGGCGAAAGTTGTTCCGGATCGCCGCTCGTCGGATGCTGCGATCAGCTGATTGCTACACGCGATGTGTGTATGGTGGAATGTGTGCGTAAAAGAAAGGGAGACACAGATAGGGAGAGAGAGAGAGAGGGAGTGAGAGGAAGAGGAAGGGAAGGAGGGAATGAGGGAGAGACGTTCATACATACGCACGCACGTACACATACGCTTTTTTTCTCGCCCTCTTTGTCTTTTTTACACAACACTTATACACTCTCTCATTCAGTCACTCATTCACACACTCACTCACTCACCTGCTCACTCACAGCGTAGCGAATCTTCATACTACGTATTATTGTTAACTGCTGCACGATTATTATTTAGCAACGGACCGTGGAGACTGCGCGATCACATTGTTACGTTGCCTAGCGATAATAGATAAGACGAACGATCTTCTAAAACCTTCGCATTACGAATGCGGTAGAAAACATGAAACCTATAATGATGTACTTAAAAAAACTACTTATTTATAAAAATTATAACTATTTCTAAATAATTATTATTTTGAAATAGTCTTATTTCGCGTCAATCACGCGCCACACGCACGTCGCAACTTGCACGGTACATGTCGCGTTTCTCGCATCGCACGTAACAATGTGATCGCGCAGTCTCCGCGGTCCGTCGCTAAATAATAATCGTGCAACAGTTAACGATAATACGTAGTATGAAGATTCGCTACGCTGTGAGTGAGCAGGTGAGTGAGTGAGTGTGTGAATGAGTGACCGAATGAGAGAGTGTATAAGTGTTGTGTAAAAGAGAGAAAGAGGGCAAGAAAAAAAGTGTATGCGTACGTGCGTGCGTGTGTATAAACGTCTCTCCCTCATTCCCTCCTTCCCTTCCTCATCCTCTCTCTCTATCTGTCTCTTCCTTCCTTTTACGCACACACTCCACCATACACACATCGCGTGTAGCAATCAGCTGATCGGAGCATCCGACGAGCAGCGATCCGGAACAACTTTCGCTAAAGTGACGTTATTTTAAATACGTATTCCTGACGTAATTTTTCAAACGCCGATGTGCGGTTGCTTCTCGATGATATCATCCTCAGATATCAGAATCCAAAATACACGTATCAAAATTGCGAAATACATATAAGAATAATTATCAAAGTTAAATTGTGCTAATATACGTGGACAGCTGCATGTAATTTGAAACTTTTGCGATGCACCTGGAATTTGACATCATCTCTAGATGACAAAAATACAATAATCGACAAAAATGGAATAATCGACATTAGCCAAAATGTACGTGACAAACCGTGAAATAAAGATTTAGTTAAAATATGATACACATGATAGAAAGAAACATCAAGATAGAATATACAATCATAGTAAAGAGACACACCCTGTCACATAAAATTACTGCGGGCGATAATTATGAAAAGAGCGGTGATTAACGTGCAATCTAATGACAATGCGTGTTTCGCGTGGTCTGTCGGTGCCGCTCTATATCCAGCTGAAAGGGACGTAGGCCGGGAATCTTCGCGATGTAACTTGTATTCGTAAAATCCGCCGGCGACGGCATTTCCGTGCGAATCTTCGAGTACATAGGTCGCGGGATTAGTTGTCTGCACTTTAACGATCCTAAACACTTTGGTCGTCCAATTTGGCGTGTAACCTTTGTTAAAGATGGTCTTGAATTTATTCACGCGTCCCGGATCGCCTACTTTGAATCTTGCCGGTGCCGCAATCATTACGTTGCCGTATACCGTTTAAAAGTTTATCGGCGATCGCAGGGGTAACATCCATACATCTCATACCAATAGTACAATGTTTTTGCGCATCTCCAAACCAGTCGAGACAACGCGTCGATCTACTTGTAACTTCCATTAAGCGTAAACATTTTCCACATATTGTTTTTTAACGTTCGGTTGAATTATTCGACTACCAAGGTTTTCATGACAGAAGAGTACGTCGAATAATGATTAATGCTGTGTTTCTTTACGAGTTTCTGTATATTTGCGTTGTACAATTCTTTTCCTCTGTCGGTTTAAAAATTTTTCGGGCATTTTCCATCGTTTCGAATTATCTTTGCGATCGTTTCTGATACCTCGTTTCCACTTTTACCCTTGAGCGGTACAGCCCACGCGGGATCGTTCCGATTGCGCACATTACCGATCGGACACGACAATATTTCCCGATCGGACACAGTTCCGATTGGGCACAGGCTTGATCGGACACAGATCAATCGGACACAATTCCGATCGGACACAGACCCACTCGGACACAATTCCAATCGGACACATAAGGTTGCAATCGGACACAGGCCCGATCGGACACAGACCCAATCGGACACTATCCCGATCGGATACAGTATGTCAGAAATATATAGATTTGGGTTAGGTTATATCTTTCGGAAGTGGAGACCCCCCGTACGGCGGGGAGGCGGAACATACTGCCTGCACGCATATACTTTTTAATGTAAGGTTCGTAGTAAGGTTCCACATAGGTTTACAACTTTCCACGCAAAGCGAGGTTCAACGCAAACCTATGTGTCTAGTTTTTTGATAGTGGAGCCCCTCCCGTAGGGGAGGGGGGGCGGAACCCACTGTGTCCACGCATACATTTTCCCATCCACACAATGATTGTAGGATGGACTTAACTTCGCGATGAGGACTTTGTCCGATCGGAACTGTGTCCGATTGAGCCTGTGTCCGATCGGGCTTGTGTCCGATCGGAATTGTGTCCGATTGGGTCTGTGTCTGATCGAGCCTGTCCGATCGGGCCTGTGTCCGATCGGTCCTGTGTCCGATTGCAACCATATGTGTCCGATTCGAATTGTATCCGATTGGGTCTGTGTCCGATCGGGCCCGTGTCCAATTGGGCCTATGTCCAATTGCAACCATATGTGTCCGACTGGGTCTGTGTCCGATCGAGCCTGTGTCCAATCGGGCCTATGTCCGATTGCAACCATATGTGTCCGATTGGGTCTGTGTCCGATCGAGCCTGTGTCCGATCGAGTGTGTCCGATCGAGTCTGTGTTCGATTGAGAAATATTATCGTGTCCGATCGGTAATGTTCGCAATCGAGATTCACTCGTCCATACAATATGGTATATACTCTCACGCGCGAAAGAGACAAAGACAGTACGATTATATCTGCCCTTGTCATGTAAGATTGCAGCTCTGCCTAATGCGATATCACGCAACTAATCTACTGCTCTGTTTTACTCTTGAGCCTTGATCTCACATACACACATATGCATAAAATTTTTGCAGACAGTAATCTTTTTTACTAGACCTTTAAACACGTTTCTAAACATTCATCTATATTCTTTCATGCATTTCCGAGCAGAGAGATATCTTATTTTGCACGTACACATTGCAAAACTGTTATATTACATAAGTATTGTTCCGATCTGACGCCAGAAGCCGATAAAAAAACTGTAATTTTTTTTTGTTTTTAACATAAATTCGTAAAGTCTCACCTTTGTTTTGACATGTACTTAAATCATTGAAAAGAATTTATTATTTTATTCAACCAAAAAAAAAATTACTGTATGCAAAAAAATAATCGTTTTAGTGGATAAAACAGAGCAGTCGACATGCTCTTAAGAGGATGTTGGACCGTGCTTTTTTACCGACAGAATGCGAATATTAGTTATTATGCAAAATCTTTTTGTTTATTATAGATATGAACAAATCCTTTTCCATAATTAAAAAATGCATAACAACGGAGTGCGGAGTTTACGATTTCATATGAAAAGTGAAAAAAATGAAAAAATTATAGTTTTGTTATCGGCTTTTGCAGTCAACATTTACTTAATATAACAAATTTGTAATCTGCACGTATCTAGTTAGTAAACTCCGCACTCGGCAGTTCATCAAAGAGTATAAGTGAACTTAGAGAAGTGAGTTTAGAAGCTTTATAAAAAAGATTTTGCAAAATAAAATTTTCGTGCATATTTGTGTGTGCGAGATCGAGGCTCAAGAGTAAAACAGAACACTAGATTAGTTGCGTGATGTCGCGATAGGCAAAGCTGCAATCTTACAAGACAAAGACAGATATAATCGTTCTATCTTTGTTTCTTTCATGCGTGCGAGAGTAACATACATGTACGCACTTGCAGTATCTTTTCTCTCTCGATCATATGCTCTGTCTCTTTCTAATCGCTCGCTTGCTATGTATTACGTATCATTTAGTTTCATGCTCCTCGCATATTCACTTACGCGTTCACTCGCGCTTCTCTCTCTCTCTCTCTCTCTCTCTCTCTCTCTCTCTCTCTCTCTCTCTCTCTCTCTCTCTCTCTCTCTCTCTCTGTCTCTCTCCCTCTCCCTCTCTCTCTCCCTCTCCCTCTCCCCCCCTCTCTCTCTTTCTGCTCGTTATTGTATTCTTTTATTCGTTATTGTATTCTTTTATTCCTATTATTATATTATTTGCTCCAACTTTTATTTTTTCTATTCTCGTCACCCTAAATGAAAATAAATAAATAAATTTATTTATTTTAATTTTATAAAGCATAAATGAGATACACAACAATAAGTTATTTTCTTTTTTTATTTAACTCTATAATTAAATACAACACATGTACATACAAAAATACACAATATTAAATACTTTCTCTATTTATAAGGTACACAATATCTCATTTATACTCTATAAAATAAAGATGAATAAATTAATGATTAAATTAATAATTATTATTATGTAGGAAGACGAGAATAAAAAGAATAAAAATCGAATAAATAAGAGAATATAATAATGGGAAAGAAAGAATACAATAAAGAACGAGCAGAGAGAGAGAGAGAGAGAGAGAGAGAGAGAGAGAGAGAGAGAGGAAGAGAGAGAGTAGCGCAAATGAACGTGTAAACCAATGTGCGAGGAGCATGATATATATATATATATATACATATAATCGTTATGACAATTTATTATTATTTATAGTTGTATTTAGTAATTTATAAATGAGAAAAAAAATTGATATATTCTTTTATGTTACCAAACATTTGCATATTTATACAAGCTTGCCTATATTTATAAAAAATAAACTTTTTCTAGAGCAAAAATTTATAAATTTAATTTTCGTCGTAAAATATTTATTAATAATGGTTTTATGTATCGAATTAATTTTAATCAATATGAAAATAATTTTTTTATTTAGTTAGAGAATATTTGTTTATAAAATGCATTTGTTTTTATTATTACGCGATATTTATAGCATGCATGTATGTAAGTATATATGTATATATCGGGGAATAAGTCGACTGTACCATGCACACATGCACGCCGGCAGGCACACGCGATCATATCAGTGCGCGGCAGATACTCAGTCGCGCGTATTGTGTACATAACAAGAAATTACCGCAAAAGTACGCTCAATTGTTATAACGCGTTGAATTTAAAAAAACGAGTGTTACGTTTTTGTAGTGTGGTTTTAATAGTGTGTCCACATAATGGGACGAAAATATAATTTTTGAGAGACGCTTGCCCGCAGACTTTCTTTAAAAAGAATAAGGGTCAAAAACTTAGTATATTTATATACTATAATTTTAGAAGGAACTATTTTAATGTATGCTATATACTAATATGCTGCTAGATATTATTTAATTTTATTTCCATGCAGTCTACACAAAAATATAAATATGATAATGTTGTTACGTTCAGACTCGGGGAAGGATGAGTCGACGGAAGGGCGCAACAACTATCTTTTATTATCCCGAAGTTAAACGTCTCGTGGCGTTTGGAATCAGGTCGAATGAACTGACGGGTCTGAAAAGCAGGTAAACGACTAAGTCGCTATTACGCTGGTTATTCAGACGTTCGTTCAATGGTCCCTTTCCGGTAAGAGAATTTAATCTCTTTTACGCGGGATAGGACCAAGTGTGATCTTTCGATTAGGAATGAGTGGGGATTTAATAAAGAGTAATTCTTTTATTTAAATTAACTTTTATTTAAATTCTTTAATTTAAATTAAAAGTATGAATTTATTCATATTTTAAAATGATAGATGTACATGATTATATAAAAATAAAAATAAAATATTGTTGATTCTAATTTCTCGGTGAATGCATGTGCGCGCGCGCGTGTGTGTGTATGTGTGTGTGTGTGTTTGTTTTAATTCGCGGATATTACATTAATACGGAGGATATCAGTTAGAATGCAAGGGAAAGATTCTATCGTTAACATTTAGGTTCCGACTGGTTAATACAATATACAAATATATTTGATTAAAAGATAAAAATAAAATCAAAATCAATATGTATAAGTAAATAAGTATATATGTTAACAACGGTCAGAAGTATAAAATTGGTCGCTCGCATACGTGTTAGATTAAGATCAGGAGTTAAAACTTTCTGAAACTTATCGCCGGAACGGGTTGATGATTTAAAAGAATAAGACATTCTTCGGAAAGTTTTGATTTAAATAAGAAACAAGACAAAAAGGAGGAAAAAAAATATTATTCAATTAAACTTATTTTTTTAAATAGTAATTCAGAAATGGAGGAATGGCAAATTTGTACGGTGTTTCGCTTTGCGTTTCATGTCGACAGCCCGATGTTCGATTCGTGGTTGACCTGGAGAAGATGCCAAGTGAGGACAAAAGTGCCTAACTCGCGAATTACGGTGCAAAAGCACAGAGTAAGTCTGCATGAAGTTGAAGATCGGAGAAATAGTGTGTCTAAATGTCTCTTCGAGTCCCCTTTTTAATTCTCTTTTCGGGATATATTCTAATTCTAGGAATGGGAATTTTCCAAAAACATCAACGAATTGGAATTGTGTAGAAGTGAGGATTCTTCATCTTAACGAATTAAAAATTGTGCTAATGTCCTCGTTAAGGGTGTTTCTTCTACTTTTCGAATTTTCACCCGTGGTGATCGTCGATTGATGATCTTGATATCAGTTCAAATTTCTTGAGTATTAGATTTCCCTTGCGCACTTGATCTGATTAGAAAAAGTCTTACTTTCTTATGATTATTTTTATCAATATTAGTGCAGCTGTAGTTATTGAATATGTCGTTACAGAAGTTTCGTCATTATTGATTTAGTTATATTTGTCAGATATTTTGTTAGAAGGAATTTTATTATCTTTTCGGTATCAATTTATTCTTCCGTTGGAATATTCTATTGCGAGGATATCTACTGATTTTTATTTATTTTTAGGTGACCGGCGCGGTTTCGTCACCGGTCTCTCGCGTCTTTCTCACGGTTACTCATAGATATAGATATTGACAAGTGACTAAATGTTTAAAGAAATGCGTGGCGCAAGATGCTCTATTTACCGAACGACTCATTTTTATCACCGATCGACTATCGTTGCAACGTTGCGGAAGGAAGGAATCGTGAAGTCGCCAGGACGTAACAATGTAATATTATATAAAAATATAATATTCCAAACTTTTTTTTTAATTATATCTTTAAAGCAATTCCTAAATAGAAAACAACATAAAGACTTTATATAAAGAATTGTAACATAAAATTGATCTTCAAATGGAATTTAGAATGACTGTATACACATAAACATACACATTATATATGATGCACATAGTATTTAATACTCATATAGTATTTTTGTTATAAATAAATAGACAAATATGGGGAAAAAAAGAAAGAGGAAGAGAGAGAGAGAGAGAGAGAGAGAGAGAGAGAGAGAGAGAGAGAATAGGAATGAGTAAGCGAGGGAATGGCTGTACAACGATATATCGATTAATAATTCACATCAGTCGCTAAGCATTAGTGAGCATAAAGTATTGCTATGGAGAAAGATATTGTAACGATGCACCCCCCATCGTTACCCGGCACGTAGCCAGCCGGAAGTCTGCCGCCCGGCGAACACCAGCCGGGCAGTGGCAGAGGCGCCTGGCGCCCTTTTTTAATCTCTCAAAACCGCGGTTGTGATAAACAACGATACGGCCGTTATACGGCCGCCGTTACGCCGAAGACCGAGCATCGCCGAGCGCTGCCGGAAGATCCCGAGCGTCACCCGCCGAATTGCCGCGTCGTTTCGCCCAGGAGAAGCGACGCGTTTACCGTAATTTACCCGCCGAAAAACAACGCGTCGTTATCCCCACCCGGGGGCGAACGACGCAATTACCGATAGACGCTCGGGTATAAGAAGACAGCGTTTCGGCATCTCGGGACCAGAACGATTCCTGACTCCGCTCGAGCAGTACGCTCCGAGACACCAGAACGATTCCTGACTCCGCTCGAGCAGTACGCTCCGAGACACGAGAACGATTCCTGACTCCGCTCGAGCAGTACGCTCCGAGACACCAGAACGATTCCTGAAACCGCTCGAGCTGTACGCTCCGAGATACCAGAAACTGATCCTGAACAGTCGTAGCAACGACGGAACGTGGGGTTGACGTGTTCGCAGCCTCCGCCGAGCATTCTCGGCTTCCGTGCAGTCTCCGAACTCCTGACACAAATCCGACCGACTCAACAAGAGCGGAGTGTTCGCCGCTCTCCTCGATTACGGTCTATCATTCGACCGCTCCAGCTAGCCGGACCGTGGGTTTGCGAGTTCGCTGCCCCGTCGAGTTTTCTCGACTCCGCCACGCTATCCTCAACTCCGCGACCGGAAGCAGGGACGGAGAGTTCTCCGCCCGGTCGAGGGTACTCGATCTCCGCTCGCATTCCCCGACCACTGGGAACACGCGATTAATCCCGCGATCACGATCGGAGCCATATTAATACTAGCGAATTATAATTATCGCGCCGAAATACCTATCACCTGCTATTTCATTATATTCCGCGCGCCGTCAAAATAAACACGGCCTTGCCGTATACGCGCCGACCGACCGCGCCCAATTTCTTGCGCGTCTCGCGCGCCGTCAAAATAAACACGGCCTTGCCGTACACGCGCCGACCGACCGCGCCCGATTTCTTGCGCGTCTAGCGTGCCGTCAAAATAAACACGGTTACGAATATTATAAGCGGTTCGATATATATCGAACATCGCGCACCGAATAACGAACGCCCGTTGCATCTAGCGCGCTGCATCATCCGCCGCGCGCTCACTATTGTAAATCGACCATTGCCGAAAGAGGCAAATAAAGACAATATCTAAATCTTTCGTGTGTCTCACCTTTTCACGAGCCCTGATCCCGACCGAGTTTATCCACGCACTCGCGAAAAGTGACCCCGTTACAATATAAATATTTCCTTTTTTTCTTACTTTTGGCACTTGTAAAGACACTTGCTCAGTTACACTCATATCTTCTTATTCTCTTTGCCCATTCTTCTTTATCCATCTCTTTCTAATCCGAGCATACTATATGTGTGTATATGTTTGTGTATATATAATAGTAACTTTAAATTTATTAAAATATCATTAATCTTTTGCTTATTTGAATATTTTACTGAAAATTGATTATATTTATTTTCCAATAGTAGTTGTGTCACAATAGTTAATTAGCCAGAGGCGATCAATTCGTGAGGCTGGTTATTGAAAGAAATATTTCCCACCAAATGCGTTTTGCATGTGCGCTTTGGTTGAAGAATGTATCCCAGAAGCGATCAATTCGTGAACTCGTTATCGAAATAAATATTTCCCATCAAAAATGTTTTGCATGTACGCTTTGGTTGAAGAATGTATTCCAGAAGCGATCAATTCGTGAACTGGTTGTCGAAGGAAATACAATATTTCCCACCAAAAACGTTTTGCATGTACGCTTTGGTTGAAGAATGTATCCCAGAAGCGATCAATTCGTGAACTGGTTGTCTAAGGAAATATTTCCAACCAAAAACGTTTTGCATGTACGCTTTGGTTGAAGAATGTATCCCAAAAGCGATCAATTCGTGAACTGGTTGTCGAAGGAAATATTTCCCACCAAAAACGTTTTGCATGTACGCTTTGGTTGAAGAATGTATCCTAGAAGCGATCAATTCGTGAAATGGTTGTCGAAAGAAATATTTCCCACCAAAAACGTTTTACATATGCACTCTGTTTATTAAAAAAATAACATTTGTTGGGGCCGTTTCTGGTGATGGAAGTTCGGAGAGGTGAACACGGTGGAACAGCGTATAAATATACACGTTTTTATACTGAGAGAAGCTTATTTAATGCTTGAATTCCTTTGGTTTTTTCTCACTACAATTACTACGTGTTAACGTCTTTGATCACAAGTCGCCATCATGGATCTCTTTGTTCACTATTGATAATCCTTCCGATCCATACAGTATAGATGGCGCCACTATACTGTGTGTGTCCTTACATATACTAGCGCAAGGACTAACACATTTTATTCCAGAGGCGATTTTTAATCGTGAGCTGGTTGTTTTAAGAAATATTCCACACTAGATGCGATTTGAATGTGTGCTCTGATTATTAAAAAAGTAATATCTTGTCCCAGAGGCGATTTTTATTCGTATGCTGGTTGGTCTAAAAAAAATTTTATTCCAGAAGCGGTTTGCATGTGCGCTCTGGTTATTAAAAAAGTATTTTATCCCAGAGACGATTTTTATTCGTATGCTGGTTGCTTTAAAAAATATTTCATATCATGAGGCATCATACATATGCGGTTTGTGCATGAATATTCTGGTTATTAAAAAATAGTTATTCCAGAAGAAATTTAAAAAAACTTCCGTTTTTGAAAGACTAAGTGTGCAATATCTGGTATTCCTTTATATGATTGCAACCAATCATATATAGTGATAAAAGCTTACAAATTATTGGAAGGAATTATTATTGTGATTACTGGCGATTTATTTTTTCTTTTTTTGATGGCACCAAATTTCGCGTATGTAATAGTCTGTCAAGATGCATATATACAGGTTGGTAGCTAAAGAGAAAAAATATATACATCTTTGTTATTAGGAGGCAATCTTTATGAGAAAAAAGGATGTAAAGAGTATGAGCAAACAGTTTTGTAATATTATAGCAAGCAATAAATTGCTGCCTTTTTTAAAATAATAAGAAATTATGATTTAAAAAAATCTATCCGGATACGCGTAACAATATTGGCCAGAAGAAAGATGCCTCAATCTCGCTTGCAAATTATAATCACAGATATGAAAATAATAAATCAAATATTTTGGTTGCGTTTTCACGAAAATGGGCAATAGAGGAGCTCTTTCTGTATTCTAAATATACAAAATATTGTAACAATCATAAAATTATGTTGCAATGTTTTGCGTACAGAGAATTTATGTGTTTGCAGTTATAAATATTTATATTAATATTTACATAAATTTAAATTTTAATATGTGCATACTTATGTCATAAAAATATATAAACATTCACATTTGTAACGACAGCGCCGTTACCATCGGCCGTGTATATATGTAACGATGCATCCCTCCACCGTTACCCGGCCGTCGATCCGCCGGAAGTCCGCCGCCCGACAAACACCGGTCGGGCATGATGCGGAGGCGCCGAGCGCCCATTTTTAAGATGTCGAAAAGCGTTCGAATTTATAACCGACGCGTTTGTTTACCGGGAGTCGTCGCCGCGCTCGGGTAACCGTACCGACCGTTCCCGAAACCGCCCGAGTCGCGCGCGGCGGCTCAACTTGAAACAATATGCCTTAAAACAATCAGGCATATTACGCACGCGCACCCGCCGGGAAAAGCGGTATAAATAAGGGCACATTTTCGATATCGAGACCAGATCTTCCGCAACCGCCAGAGTCGGTAAGACGCCTGGAAATCCGATACGATCATATAACCGCTCAAGGAGAGAGAAAACGGGGTTGGGAGTACCCAGCCTCCGCCGAGAGTTTGCGGCATCTCCACGAGCGATCCTTCCGACACACTACGAAAAGAGGAAAACGGGGTTGGGCGTACCCAGCCTCCGTCGAGAGTTCTCGACACCTCATCCGCATCCGTCCGTCCGCGTGCAACGGCAATTGTCCAGTGGTAGGGAGTTCCCTGCCACTGACGGGTGTTCCCGTCGGCCGTTGCACTCCTGCATCTTACGGGAAACTCATCCCCGACGAGGCAATACCGCGATATCCACGAACTCGCGGTAATTCTGCGACCGCCATTACCGCGACCGGACTCGCCATTAATACGGCGCGCTAAGTCCCGCTCAAAGGGGGAGGATCTAACCCAGCCGCGACATCGATCGACGCAATCAGATCGATACCGACGCGTTTAAGGACCGCCCACCGACCCGACCGAAATTACCGCCCGGTAGCTAGCGGCTCCTGCCGAAATCCAGATCCGCGCCAAGTAATCGATATATTTGCGAATCCGCCGAAATCGCATCCCGCACCGTGCATCCGTGAAGCCGTGCATCTAATGCGGACGCACAACGACCGCCGCGACTGCCGCTAAACCAATCCGACATTCTCACATACATTGTAAATACCACACCGATATTACACATTCGCACACGCACTCGCTCGCTTATCACTCACTCACATACAAGCGCATACACACCGACACACACCATAATCACACACACACACTCACTCTGTATACACACATATATCTAAACGCAATAAAGTATATTTTACCTAACGCATCTATCGTTCGTCTCTCGATACCCTTTCACGAGCCCCGGATCCCGACCGAGTTATCCACGACCGCCTCGCGAAAGCGGTTTATTACATATATATAAAATATACATATCGATACATATACACATCTCGCTTGCTTCGCTCTACCTATCCCGCCTGCATGCACACCGCACGCGCTATCTCACTCGCTCGTACGCCGTACTCGCCGTCTCATTCACACCAGACACTATCTTTATACATACCCTTCATCATCGCTAGAATCGATTTCATCAATTTCTTCTAAATCAATATTTCTTATATTTTCTATTTCCATTTTAAATAAAAATGAAAATTTCTTGCACTAAAAATTAAAATAACGAATTGTATCACTTTAAAAACTGTTGTGCTTTACTGATAAATCATACAAGATTATCTTAAGTCTACTTTTACCTCGACTTGGATTTTGTCTTGCTGGAGAAATGCTTAAGATCATCTTAAATAACGGTGAATTCGACAATAGTAAGATAATCTTAAGACCATGCTTATGTGAAATAAGATATGTTCATGTCTTACTAAAACGTCTTAAGGGGATCCAATATTACCGACAGAACGCGAATATTCTTTATTTTGAAAAATCTTTTTGTTGATTATAGATATCAACAAATCCTTTTCCACAATTAAGGTACACATAATTACGGAGTGCGGAGTTTAACATTTCATATGAAAAGTTAAAAAAAATGAGAAAATTACAGTTTTGTTATCGGCTTCTGCGTCAACATTTACTTAATATAACAAATGTGTAATCTACACGTGCCTAATCAGTGAACTCCGCACTCGGCATTTCATCAAAGAGTATAAGTGAACTTAGAGAAGTGAGTTTAGAAGCTTTATAAAAAAGATTTTGCAAAATAAAATTTTCGTGCATATGTGTGTGTGCGAGATGGAGGCTCAAGAGTAAAACAGAGCAGTAGATTAGTTGCGTGATGTCGCGATAGACGGAGCTGTAATCTTACACGACAAGGACAGACATAATCGTACTACCTTTGTCTCTTTCATGCGTGTAGAGTAATATACATGTACGCACTAACATTATTGCAGTATCTTTTTTCTCTCGATCATACGCTCTGTCTCTTTCTAATCGCTCGCTTGCTATGTACAACGTATCGCTTAGCTTCATGCTCCTCGCATATTCACTTACGCGTTCACTCGCGCTTCTCTCTCTCTCTCTCTCTCTCTCTCTCTCTCTCTCTCTCTCTCTCTCTCTCTTTCCTTCTGCTCGTTCATTATTGTATATTGTATTCTTTTATTCTCATTATTATATTTTTTTATTTGCTCAATTTTTATTCTTTCTATTCTCGTCTCCCTACATGAAAATAAATAAATTTATTTATTTATGTTTATTTGATACATCATAAATGAGATACACAAGTTATTTTCTTTTTCTATTTAACTATAGTTAAATACAACACATGTACATACAAAAATACACATAATTAAATACTTTGTCTATTTATGACATACACAATATCTCATTTATGTTGTATAAAATAAAGACGAATAAATTAATGTATTATTATGTAGGAAGACGAGAATATAGAAAGAATAAAAGTCGAAGAAATAAAAGAATATAATAATGGGGATGGAAGAATACAATAAAGAACGAGGAGTAAGCGAGATGACAAACATCAAAGAGTTCCGAAGTCTCGTTCGCGAGGCTCTCTTTATCTATAATATCTCGGGTTACATATCGTTCGTAAAATTTCTGTTTTTCGTATTTTATCGATATCAAAATAATTCTAATAGATTAATGAGATTCTTGCGATTAAAATAATACTAAACATGACATAAATCGGATAATTTTTAATCAATTATGTTATTAAAATTATGATTACTTATTTCATTTAAAATAATCGGATTTATATCGTATTTGGTGTCATTTTAATCGCAAAAATGTAATTAATCCATTACAATTATTTTCAGATATATAAAATGCGAAATACAAAAGTTTTATTTTCTATAATAAGATGACATATATACGTGAAAGATTACAGATAAAAGGAGTCACGCGAGCGAGGCTTCGGAACTCTTTCATGTTTGTCATCTCACTTACTCCTTCATTCTTTCTCGCTCTCGCTTTTGTCGACTCTTCAGCGTCGGGGATCTTTCCTTATCTACAAAATATAAACATCTTCTAAATAAAAAATGAAACTTGTATTTTCCATTTTATCTGTATAAAAATAATTATAATGGATTAATGAGATTCTTGCGATTAAAATGACACGAAACATGACATAAATCGGATTATTTTTAATCAATTATGTTATTAAAATTATGATTACTTATTTCATTTAAAATTATCCGATTTATGTCATATTTGGTGTTATTTTAATTGCAAGAATCTCATTAATCCATTATAATTATTTTTATACTAATAAAATACAATATGAAAGTTTCAGTTTTTATTTTATAAGATGTTTATATAAGGAAAGATCCCCGCGCGATGCTGGAGAGTCGACAAAAGCAATAGAGAGAAAGAATGAAGGAGCAAGCGAGACGACAAATATCGAAGAGTTCCGAAGTCTCGCTCGTGAGGCTCCCTTTATCTATAATCTTTCACGTTAGATTAATATATATAAATTATTATAAAATTTATATATATATACAGGGTGTCCGGCGTCAATCGCATCACCGGTCATGTGCAGGTAGAGCAGATGAAATCGAGAAGAAAAGTCGTTTACCTTTTTTTTCTATAACACTTAATAAAAGAGTTATTATTGAGTAAAGTCTGGCCAATCAGCGCCGACCTTTAGCCGGGCGCACGTCAGTGAGCCGCGCGCTATGAAGTGTGCAGCGGCGTACACTATCAAGCGCGCGGTTCACCGACATGCGCCCGGCTAAAGATCGGCGCTGATTGGCCAGACTTTACTCAATAATAACTCTTTTATTAAGTATTATATAAAAAATTGGTACAGGACTTTTCTTCTCGGTTTCACCTGCTCTACCTGCACATGACCGGTGATGCGGTTGACGCCGGACACCCTGTATATATATGTCATGTTACTATAGAAAATCAAATGTCTGTATTTCGCATTTTATATATCCGAAAATAATTTAAATGCATTAATTACATTATTGTGATTAAAATGTCACGTCGTAAAATATTAATAAATAATGTTTTTATGTATCAAATTAATTTTAATCAATATGAAAATAACTTTTTATTCGGTTACAGAATATTCGTTTATAAAGATGCGCATTTGTTTTTATTATTACGCGATATTTGTAGCATGCATGTATCTAAGTATGTATGTACGTATCGGGGAATAAGGCGACTGTACTATTCACACGCACACAGCCAGGCACATGCGATAATATCAGTGCGCGGCAGTACTCAGTCTCAGTCTCAGTCGCGCGTGTTGTGTACATACGCGTAACGAGAGATAACCGCAAAAGTGTGCTCAACCGTTATAACGCGTTATAACGCGTCGAATTTAAAAAACGAGTGTTGTGTTTGTGTAGTCATAGTGTGTTCATATAATAGGGCGAAAATGTAATGAAAAACGCTTGCCTCGCTTTGCCCGCAGACTTTCTTTAAAAAGAATAAGGGTCAAAAGGTTAGTATATTTATATACCATAATTCTAGAAGGAATTGTTTTAATGTATACTATATACTAATATGTCGCTAGATATAATTGAATTTTTTTTCCGTGCAGTTTACACAAAAATATAAGTATGATAATGTAATATTATATAAAAATGTAATATTTCAAGTTTCTTTTTTTATTTTTTGATTATATCTTTAAAGCAATTCCTAAATAGAAAACAACATAAAGACCTTTGTATAAAAAAATTGTAACATAAAATTAATCTTTAAATAGAATTTAGAATTACTACAATACATGAACATACACATTATATGTATATGATGCACATAGTATTTAGTACTCATATAGTATTTTTGTTATAAAGAAATAGACAGACATGGGCAAAAAAAAGAAAGAGAGAGAGAGAGAGAGAGAATAGGAATGAGTAAGCGAGGGAATGGCTGTACAACGATATATCGATTAATAATTCACATCAGTCGCTAAATATTAGTGAGCATAAAGTATTGCTACGGAGAAAGATCCAACTATTTCCTTTCTTTTCTTACTTTTGGCACTTATATAGACACTTGCTCACTTACACTCATATCCTCTTTCTCTTTGCCCATTCTTCTCTGTCCGTCTCTTTCTGATCCGAGCATACTATGTGTGTTATATATTATCTATATGCGATCTTTTCGTGAACTGGTTGTAAATATTTCATACCAGATGCGGTTTGCATGTGCGCTCTAAATATTGCCGAAATATTTGATCCCAGAAGCGATCTTTTCGTGAACTGGTTGTAAATATTTCATACCAGATGCGGTTTGCATGTGCGCTCTAAATATTGCCGAAATATTTGATCCCAGAAGCGATCTTTTCGTGAACTGGTTGTAAATATTTCATACCAGATGCGGTTTGCATGTGCGCTCTAAATATTGCCGAAATATTTGATCCCAGAAGCGATCTTTTCGTGAACTGGTTGTAAATATTTCATACTAGATGCGGTTTGCATGTGCGCTCTAAATATTGTTGAAATATTTGATCCCAGAAGCGATCTTTTCGTGAATTGGTTGTAAATATTTCATACCAGATGCGGTTTGCATGAGCGTTCTGGTTAAAAATATATCCCAGAGGCGATTTACGTGTGCTGGTTATTGTAAAAAATATTCCAGAGGCGATTTACGTGTGCTGGTTATTGTAAAAAATATTCCAGAGGCGATTTACGTGTGCTGGTTATTGTAAAAAATATTCCAGAGGCGATTTACGTGTGCTGGTTATTGTAAAAAATATTCCAGAGACGATTTACGTGTGCTGGTTATTGTAAAAAATATTCCAGAGGCGATTTACGTGTGCTGGTTATTGTAAAAAATATTCCAGAGGCGATTTACGTGTGCTGGTTATTGTAAAAAATATTCCAGAGGCGATTTACGTGTGCTGGTTATTGTAAAAAATATCCCAGAGGCGATTTACGTGTGCTGGTTATTGTAAAAAATATTCCAGAGGCGATTTACGTGTGCTGGTTATTGTAAAAAATATTCCAGAGGCGATTTACGTGTGCTGGTTATTGTAAAAAATATTCCAGAGGCGATTTACGTGTGCTGGTTATTGTAAAAAATATTCCAGAGGCGATTTACGTGTGCTGGTTATTGTAAAAAATATTCCAGAGGCAATTTACGTGTGCTGGTTGCTTTACAATATTTTGAATCGGATGCAATTTAATAGTTATGTAAGATTAGCAATATAACCGTTATTATATATTATAATACATATATATGTATTGTGCCATTGTATGTATGTATGTATGTATGTATATATATATATATATATATATATATATATATATAACAATACATGCACACACACACACACACACACATGGCCAAATATTATTCCTCTTGGAAAGATGTATGGAAAGGCACACACACACACGCACACATATATATATATATATATATATATATATATATATAAGTCCATATAAGTAATGTGTGCAATTGTGTTCAAATATGCAATAAAGGCAGACACGTGTCTATGTTATACTGTTATCTATACGCTTAGATACGTTTAGATATGCGTGCGAGGCAATAGAGCAGTAGAAATACACGATGTTGTCCGATTTCATCATATTGAACACAATTCTCTTTCAAATATGCATAAAACATGCAGAAATATTATCGGTAACAGCGGAACTAAAATTATTGATATTATCGATCATTTCGGTCGGTATTATCGATAATTTTAGTTACGCTTAGATGAGGGCGCTAACCCGTCGGAGTTCGCTCGTCACTGTTGGATCCCCTTAAGATTATCTTCAAATAAGATAGACTTCTATATAAGTCATAACTTGAATTTTCTCTTGAGTTCCGTCCTTTGACTATATATACCTTTGACTATATATACCTATGGCACAGATGAATAGACAGATAGCCAATGGCCCGGGTTAAGGCGAGACTGGTCTTTCTCACTGGTTTCAGCGCCATACCGTCATAACGGCCAATGCAGTAACTACGTTCTCAAGCAAATTGGCAATTACGAAGCGACGCGTTACGCGGCATGCAGACTTCTCGTTGCGTATAACAGCGTGACATAATATGCTTCTTCGAACTACATTTATATTAATTTAAATAAATAAATATACACACACACACATACGCGCGCGCATATGTATAATAATAAAATTACAATATTAATATATATTAGTTAACAGCGATAAAAATAAGCTGAAATCAGGAATTAATATTTTTTTTACATTTAAGTATCACGCGCACATCTTGATTCAAAATAAGAGTCTCGAGACCGAAACTCTGACTCGCGCACGTTGAAATATCCGCTATCGCGACACGCGACGCGAGTTAATGTGCGGGAACATTGTAAATAAGCCAAGTCACAAATAAAGCTGATATTTATCTATTTATTTAACGTGGAAAGTGTCTGAATTATTTAACTAAAGTACGTGTAGTTCCCGGGCGGAACCCGAATTCCTAAATTCCTTCCGACAAACGATCCCAACTACCGCCTCTCCCGGAGGCACAACATAACATTTAAATACGATTTTTATGAAAAAAATATTTTAATACAAAACAGAATATTGCGCAAAATAAAAAATACTAGAAACAAGAATAAACATTAAATATTACTTATAAAAAATTTACTATAAAAAAAATTAAATAATGAAAAATGTATCACTTAATAAATATTTAAAAAAATTTGTCTACAAAAAAATCAATAATGATTAATTTATAACATCGGAACAATAACATAATAAATGAAAGACAAAATCAGCTGAGCAATGAAAATCAATATCACATGTAGTAAAAAAATCAATAATGGATAACAGATTTACCGCGCAAAATAACAGAATAATGAGACAAATCAATTGGGGTATCAAAAATACATAGTTGGCTTTTAAAAAAATATAATTTGCAACATGCAGGTGCATACTTCTTTTTAAAGGCAACCATGTGTTTTCTTTACATCTTTACATACATACATATATATATATATATATATATATATATATATATATATATATATATACTGGGTGGCCCATTTTAATCCATCCAGTCGAATATCTCAAAAACCAAGCCCGGAAGAGAAAAATGTTTCAGACAAAAGTTGTTTGGTTTCGAGGGGGTCATAAGATGGTGACAATGATTTGACCTTGGAAAATCATTTAAAGATCATGTAAAGGTCAACTTTAAAATCTTAAATGGAAATCCACATTTTTTATTTAGTATTCTTGTAGCTGACATCGAGAGCTTTCCAAAACACTATAATAAAGTATTTTTTCATTAAGTATTTTTTGAGTTATTTTATATTTTAATCTGACATATTTTGATATAAAAATTAAAATATTTTGTAAAATATTCAGTTTTCGATAATTTTACCGTAATACTTCTATGTACAGAATAATAACACAAATTAATTAGTGCCAAAAAAAACAAATAATTGTTTTAAAAAATACATTGTAAATAATGTTCTTAAAAACAATTTTTTTTTATACTAATTGATTTGCCGAAATCACTCAGATGATCGAAATTGCACTCCAATGGAAGTAATTTCTGACACCGTTTTTCCGGACATTATGGAGATCACGAATAAAAAGTGTTATCCTTCTGGAAAAGAACTTTTCAGTAATCTTGGAGATAACTTTGCAGATGACGATGAATGGCTCAACAATGGAAATCCACTTCCATTATTTCCATTTCTGGAGAATAATTCTCAAAAAAAAGTAGAAATAAAAGCGATCATGCTGAAAAAGAAAAAAAGTAAACAACCTCCAAAAAAGAAGTCTGCTTCCAAACAAATATATATTGAAAAATTGTCCGAAATCGAAAAATTAAAGAGAGAAAATTCGAGATTAAAAAAGCTTCTTATACAAAGAAAAAGAAAACAAAAGAATGTCACAGCAATTTTGCAACGTCGCAATATTGAAACTCAGAGGAAGAAAAACGTTTGCAAGCACAGTGTAAATGAATTTTTGCATGGAAAAAAATATTTAAAACCACTAGCGAAAACAATGATAAGGCTTCAATTACACAAAGGAAAAGCAGAATATACAAAAGAAGAAAAACAGCTTGCGAAATTTGTTATATTATTCCGCAAGTGGATATTCACGAATGAGAAAAGCAGGATTAAATCTTCCATCAGAATCTTCTGTGAGAAATTGGATTTCAGAAACAGAAATTCGACCGGGATTCTGCGAAGAAATATTTTCGAAAATTCAAGAAAATTTATCAAAACTACCATCTTCGCAAACACTTTGTTGCTTAAAATTTGATAAAATGTCAATAAAAAAATTTGAAGAATACAGTAAAAAATACGACATTATTGAAGGATTAGTAGATTTTGGACCTCTAGGACGAAGCGATCAACCAGCGGAACATGTTTTATTATTTTGCCTTGATAGTATTAATGCAGAAAATCCTTGGCGGCAAATAGTAGCATATTTTTTGACCGGAAAAAATTCAACGCATAAAGAAATTGTTCAACTCACCGAGATATGTTTGCGAAAACTGAAAGATATAGGAGCAAATGTTGAATTGATTACATGTGAGGTGGAGCAAACAGAAAAGCTTTCAGTAATTGGAAAATTTCATCACATCAACCGTTTTTTTTATTGAATAATGAAACTTATTTTACTTCCTTTGATTGGCCCCATCTTATCAAGCGGTTGATTAGTCAATTGAGATCGCATAAATATATTTACGTCAACGGAGAAATAATAATATCGTTTTATGATTTATTTAGAACGTGGCAATTTGACAGAAATTTAAGCACTTCAAATTTATTAAGTCACATTACCTACGCGCACTTTTATCCAAATAATTTTGAAGCCATGAATGTCAAAAGAGCTTTTCAAATGTTAAGTGCAAGATTTGCTGCATCAATATCAACAGCAGGCCACAGTAATGTGTTGAAAAGTACTTCATGGGAAGCATCTGCGGATTTTGTATACAAAATGAATAAAATAATAGATGCTATGAACGTGTACTATTTAAATGATTGGAAAGGAGAAAAGGGGCCGTTATCAAATGCTAATGCAATGGCTGAAGAATTATTAACATCTTTTATAGAATGGTGTTCAATGTGGAGTATTTCTTCTAACAAGATGTCGAGACCTCCGTGTTTTGGTGGAATGATTATGACTGTGCGAGCAATTTTATCTATGTATCGTTCCATCCAACAACATTATCCAAACTTCAAGCTCGCTACAGCACTATGTAACCAGGATAGTTAGAGGACGCGGAGGATTCAACCGTAATCCCACCGCGAGAATGGTACGGTTAACATTGCGCCATATATTATCAAGTGGACGTATTTACGGAAGTGGCAAAGGCAACGTAACTTGTCCAGAAACGCTTTCGTTAATGGAGAGTACATCGGAAGTTCGTGAAATGGAAGCTATAAATACTGTTCAATTGCAAGAAGAATTAACTTTTCCAATTGAAATGGATAATGACGATAATGATGATCTTATTGCGACAGCTTTTGAAGAAATAACGAAATATTCAGAAGAGAACTATTCCGACAACTTTATAATAAATATAATCGACAACAGTAATTCACCAGGGACATATGAAGGAAATGCAATTGCATATTTTGCAGGATATATTGCTCAAAATAATTACAAAAATACTAAGTGCGACAGCTGCCGTGAAACAAATATAAAAACACCGATGGAGGGATCAAATGATAATGAGATTTACATTCAATTACGTGAATATGAACACGAAGACAAAGATGGACCAGAAGTTGAATGGCTATCAAGGCCAACGGATGTATTTATAAATATTGTTGCTCTTCAACTTCAAGCATTCAACTTTTGTTATAAGAAATATTGGCATTTAAAAGATGTGAAAAGAAATCTTCTTGAGATTTGTATAAAACACGTTCAGCATCATGTAGCTGCAGATTGGTTTGATCCAAACAACGAGTGCTATCTGCATAGAATCCAAATGTTGGACTTTATGATAAGAGTCAAGATATATGCAATTGCAAAAAAAATAACAATGGAAGGAGAGTAGGAATAAACATAGTTGGAGGATCAAAAGAAATAAGAACAAAGTGTCAAAAACTGAGGAACATAAAGCACATGTAAAAAGATAAAGATAAAAAACAGCAACGGTTATCTCAAAAAATCTAAAGCTGGGATAAAAAAGCATTTTAAATACACAATACAGACTGCGCTTTGCTACAACTTTGCGCGCCTGGCAGAATGCCTGTTCAATGCCTTTTTCCCGTATGTATATATATATTTTATTACATTTATAAATACATAAATATATATTTATTTAATTATTACGTACAAATTTATTTAATTGCTTTTAAGAAAAAATATGTAATTTGCAACATGCAGGTGCATACTTTATTTATTTGATATATTTCAGGGTCACATTTTTTTACATGCAGATGATAAGGTATAATGGATTAAAAATATATTGTCATAATGCAACTCAGAGTACATTACACTCATTACACAAATATGAAGAACAAGTATAAATCTCTTTGAAAATGTATGCATAGAAATTAATATAAATTCTTCTATTTAAATCTTATTTGAGTCTGAATACAATAATTCTTCAAAAAACACGTGAGTATTTAAATCTTAAGTTCTTTCTTTTTATGCATTATAATTAGTAATATGCATATAATAATTACTCATTATTATAGATATCGATGTTTGGAGACTGGCTGATGACAATAGATATCATAATTTATTTCTGGTTTGCACGTAGATTAAATCGGAATTCATTATTTTATTATATTTGTGGCATAACACTAAGAAGGATTTTATCCCTTATAATTTTAATATATATATATATATATATATATATATATATATATATATAAAATTAAACCACAGGTAACTAATTTATAGTTGATTTTTAAAATTTTTTATATTTTTAATGTTTTTTATATATTTATTCAAATTATGTAATGTTAATTATCATATTTTACAATTTACATTCTACGTTCCAACAATTTTTATATACTTTTTATATAAAATGTATAAACGCAAATATTGTACTTTCAATTAATAATAAAATGTATTGCTACGTTTTTATTTGTTATTTATTTAAAAGAGACTTGTCTATAACACCGCAATATGTATATACCTATCATATACCTACCTATATAAAATAAAAATTTATTAATAGCAAAATAGAGATATATAAATTTTTTTAAGTTTATAAGATGTATGGTAAGAAAATAACATTTATCAGAACATAAAATCAATAAACACAAAGAAAAGTTTCAAAAAGTTTGGAGAAAATAAAAATACATAGACGACCTTCCCGGGAAAAAATAGATTAAATGTAAATAGATGTAATTATATCTAATTAAATCTCGTTAATCTAAAAAATGAAAAACTTAAGATCTACTTAGATGTAAGCATATCCCCAAGTAGCAAAGAAATGTTTAATAAATGTTTAAAGCTCATTTTTAAAGATATTTTAAAAATGTTTATTAATATTTTATCAATAAAATATTAAAAAATTAAATATTTAATAAACGTTGAATCAAGACTTATTTTACATAAACGTTAAAATAAAGTTTTTTTAAATAAAAATATATAAAAACAGATTTCACTCATAATTAGAAACGTTTTAAAAATATATATCTTAAAAAATAAGTTTCAAACATTTATTAAACATTTCTTTGCTATTTGGGTCCATTTAGATCCAGATAGATCTATCGATGCAGATCTATTTCAAAAATAGATCTGCACCAGTAGATCTAAATAGATCATCATACGTATACTTAAATCTTAGTTGATCTTTGAAGATCTACAGAGATTTAGATAGATCTACCAGTGTAAATCTACATAAATTTATATCGATCCACTTACAATTAGATCTAAATTGTTACATAAGTAGATCTAAAGATATATATGCTTAAATCTAAAAGTAGATCTTAAGTTTTCCATTTTTTACATCTAACGAGATTTAATTATTAGATATAATATTATATCTATTTACATTTAATCTATTTTTTTCCGGGTTTACTAAATAATAGTACTTAAATTTAAAAAATAATGTTGTTAACATTTGACGCTATTTAGAGTATATAAATGTATAAAAAATATATACGAAAATAAAATATATTCCTAGCATTAATCCAATTATTTTAATAGTTTCTTTTTTTATCGGACGCAAAAAACAAATTTTTAAATGCAAGCGATATTGCATTGTATAATTTTATTAAAAATTATTGAAAGAAAAACTATAAGTATTAGTATTATCATATTTAAAATAGTTATGTTAAAAAGTCAAATATTACATATAGATAACCAAGAAGCAAAACTCTGACAAAAATAAATATTGGAGTGTAAATCAAATGTAAGGAAAAAGTGACAGAAGCGTAAACGAAGCTTCTAGAAGACAAAAATTAAAACAACGAAACGTAAAAAGAACGCTTCTTTTACGTTTTGTTGTTTCAATTTTTGTCTCCTAGAAGCTTTGTTTGCGTTTCTGTCACTCTCTCCTTACATTTGATTTAAGCTCCTTTGACTTAACGAAAACAGTTTATGACAGATAAATTAATTATTTCAACAGTAATATAAAAGTTAATTATTATATTTTATATATATATAAAATATAATAATTAACTTTTATATTACTGTTGAAATAATTAATTTATCTGTCATAAACTGTTCTAGTTTGCCGGCCGCTTGCCACCGCTGCAATATTGCGTCACTGATCTGTCTATTAATCTCATGTTTATTCTCATCATTTCATCTCTCACACTGTCACACTCGTCTCGCGGTCATTTAGTCCGGATTTGCACCTAGGGGCAAAGTCTATCGACAAAATTGGATATATTTAGTCTGGACTCAAACCAGGGGCATAGTCTGTCGACAAAATCGGATATATTTAGTCTGGACTCAAACCAGGGGCATAGTCTGTCGAGAAAATCGGATATATTTAGTCTGGACTCAAACCAGGGGCATAGTCTGTCGGTAAGGGGCATAGTGTGTCGATAATCTGAGCACGGAAATGGCAGTCTCGCCTTAACCTAGGCCATTGGCTATCTGTCTATTCATCTGTGCCTATGGACTGTTAATAGGCAGCCATAGTGCGATCCAAGATCTCAGCGCCGCCAGAACCCAAATGGCCAAGCTAAGAACTAATCACATGTATCACTTATTCTGAATTGTGTGTAAATTTGCAAAAGAAGAATTAAAGTGAATAGAATAAAGTACTATAAGTGAAATAAAAAATGGGTCGTTATTGTTTTGTTAAATTGTGCAGTACTACAAAATACAAAGCAAAAGGAGTAAAACATTTAACTTCTGTGTCATTTTATAAGTAAGATTTTATTTTTTATTAACCTCAGAAACCATTTTCTTTTTTCAATTTCTTAAATTGATGTTCAATACATGTTTGCATGGGAGCCTATTCTTATATTCATATTCAATTTATTTGTTATTATTAAAATTATTTACACAAATGAACATACATGTTTACAGATTTCCAAGTAATCCTGAAGTTCGAAAGAAATGGGTGCAAGCCTTAATTACTTTGAATGGTAAGGAAAACACATTAAATTTGCTAAAAACAGCAATGATATGTGCAAAACATTTTGAAAAAAGTTGTTTCGAGAAGATTGGTTTATCTTGTGTACGTCTGAAGCCACATTCTATTCCAACAATATTTCCACGTGCGGAAAATAAAAGGTAAATTTTCAGGCAGATTCTTTTTATTCATTTATCTAATTTTTTTCCATTTATCAAGTACATATAAAACAAAATTTTTTGAATTGGTCCATATATTGGCATAAATTCATTAAATACAATAATAGACGACAAAATAAACTATATATGAATTTGTTTATATGTGCAGCGTGAAAATGCAATCAAGTGACAATTGCTATGAAGATATTAAGCAAGAACAATCATTGCAAATGATGGATGTGTCAAACATTCCAAAGTAAGAAAAATATTTTGTGAATTGTTTAAATCAAAATAGAAAATTATCTTTTACTTAGCTATAATATTAAATTACTGAATTTTTTTTCAGCGAAGTGCCTGTTCAAACAGTTAATGTACAGCATGACATTATAACTATGCCTTCGTCAAAGATACTCTCTACTCCAGAAAAAAAGAAAATCTGATATCCTGGTGATATCTCCAATAACTTATTAGAAATAATGACTTCAACGAGATCCACAAGACGATCGGTTCGTTTATTTAGAGAAGTTTGCAAAAAGAAGGATCACAAGATCAAGCGATTGCAATTACTTCAAAACCGACAGAAGAAAAATATTGAATTGTTGGAAAGTCTATTATTGGATTTGGAAAGAAAAAAATTGCTTTCTTCAAATACCTGTGACATTATGCAAGTATAAATTATTATCGCGGAATTGTAAAAAAATAATCACAATTGTAAATAAATAATCACAATTATATGAACATTTTTTATGGACATTGTAGTGTTCCTGTGAAGAAAAATCAATCATTAAAGGAATAGAGAAAGGAAAAGTTCGCGGACAGTACTCTCCAGAGTTGCGGTCTTTTGCGTTAACTTTAAATTTTTATAGCCCAAAATCATATAATTATGTGCGAGAAGTTTATAGAAATAAATTACCAGCTCCATCTACACTGCGATCTTGGTATGCTAACACAAATGGATCTCCTGGTTTCACACAAGAAGCTATTAATATCTTGAAGAAAAGAAGTGAGGCTGCCGGAGATAAGAAAATATATGCTACTTTGATGATGGACGAAATAGCAATAAGAAAGCAACTTGAATGGAATCATTCAGAAAAAAAATTTATTGGCTATGTGTTTATTGCGGAACAGTTACACCAGAACCTGATAATATGCCTTTGGCTAAAGAAGCGTTAGTCTATTTAATAACAGGCATCAATGAAAGATGGAAAATGCCGGTTGCCTACTTTTACATAGCTGGCCTAACTTCACAAGAACGAGCTGAAATTACCCTACAAATTATAAATTTTATAGTTCCTTCAGGAGTTAACATTATTGCATTAACGTTCGACGGACTTCCAGCGAACATTAAATTGTGCACTGAGTTAAATGCAGATGTGTACAACAATAGGCCATACTTTCGATATCCAATGTATAATCACGATATAGTAATATTTTTTGATGCTGCACATATGCTCAAGCTGATAAGAACAGCTTGGGCCACTAAAAAAGTTATGTATGATAGTAATGGAAACTCTATAAAATGGTTCATTGAAACCTTGGTCCGTTTACAAGAAAATGGCTATTTTCATTTAGCTAATAAAATAAATGGCAAACATATCCAATGACAAAAAAATAAAATGAGCGTAAAGTTAGTGGCATTAAGTGAAAGCTGTGCGACTGCCTTACAATTATTAATGGAAGATGGACACCCAGACTTTTTAGAGAGCGCTGCAACTATTAAATTTTGAAGAATGGTTAATAATGCATTCGATTGCTTAAATTCTCGAAGCATGTTTTCGAACGGTTTTAAACGACCATTAAGACCAGATATGGCTTCCGAAATGTTTAATTTTTTTTCTGAAGCTATACAATATTTCTCCGATATAAAAATTTACCCTGATGGAAAACTGATAACAGAAACTAAATCGAAGACCGGATTTTTAGGATTCATTATTGATTTGCAAAATTTGAAAAAAATATACCAAGATTATGTCGAGGCAGGATACTTGAAATATATTTTATCATATAAATTCTTTCAAGATCATCTTGAGATATTCTTTTCATGCATCCGAGCAATGGGAGGATATAATAATAATCCCAATTGTATTCAATTTACATCAACGTACAAGCGCCTTTTACATCACAATAAAGTTAAATCGTCAGCAGCGGCAAACTGTCTCCTACTTAATAATACTAGTTTATTGACGATATCCTCAAAATAAATCAAAAAGAGCCTTAATGAACTGAAAGAGGAAGATATCGAAGATGTGACAGTTGATGATATTCCACTTCAATTTGTGAATTCAACCGTACATCACGCCGTGCTTTACATTTCTGGTTTTGTTGAAATGCGCGTGCTACAAAAACTTTCTTGCGACACATGCATCTGACTCATGAATGAGTTAGAAGAGGCTGATTTACTTTTCATTAATATAAAAAGTCTTGGAAATTTACGTTATCAGGACACTTATGCTATAACGAGTGTAACAGAGAAGCTGTTTAATATTTACAAGATAGAAAATAACTTAAAAATAAAACATGCGTTTCAAAAAATTACTGTAAATGTGATAAGAAATATAAATTTAAATAAACTTTTTATCAATTTCAATGTGCATATAATGGATAATGACTTATTAAGCAATCACAAATATGAATTAATAAAAATGATAATAGAATCACAAATATGAATTAATAAAAACGATAATAGAATACTAGAATAGTATTTAAAAATAAAATTCTATTATTTTGGAAAAGAATTTACGCGAGAATCTCATTCGATTTATATTAAAAAAGATTTGCCCAAAATAATATTGTTTAAAGGACAATAAATTATAATAAAAAATTTTATTCTTTTATGTAAGATTGCGTTTTTTATTTTCTCAATTTTTTTTATTTTCAGATATATTTTGTTACATTATATTTTGATTTTCTTTTTTTTAATAGCAAACTTATTGCTCTTTTTCATATTTAATTTTTAAATCAATTTAAATCTTAATAATAAATAATAACGAACCATTTTTTATTTCATTTGTAGCACCTTTTTGCACTTTAAATGCTTCTCTTGCAAATAATTCACAGTCAGAATATATGATTATTAGTTTTTAGCTTGGCCATTTGGGTTCTGGGGGCGCTGAGATCTTGGATCGCGGCTTTTTACATTGCTTAAATGGGAAAAGTGGTGGTCGTTAGCAGTCCATAGGTATATAGTTAAAGGTTCCGTCTCATTCGCTGTCTATGAATCTAGATGGCATCTTAAGATGGAACTTAAGACAATCTTAAATATAAGAACCGACTATGAATACGGGCCTTAGCAACGTGTTTTTGGGATGTTCCGAAGACGGGTACAGCAGATTTAAGAACAACTGCCACAGACGATTTGCAGGGATGCAATAATATCAAGTTCACATTGAATTTTTTAAATTGAAACCTCTATTTTTTATTTCATATTTTTATAGTCCTTGTTGATACCTTTTCAAAACTCTATAAGAAAATATGTTTTCATACATTTTTTAAATACTTTTTGAGTTATTTTATATCTTAATTTGACATATTTTGATATAAAAAATAAAATATTTCGTTTTTAGTTTTCGATAATCTTATCGTAATACTTTTATATACAGAATAATGAGACAAATCAATTGGTATAAAAAAAAATTATTTTTAAGAAAAAGTATTTATCTATAATGTATTTTTTTAACAATTATTTGTTTTTTTATACACTAATTTATTTATCTCTATTCTGTACATAAAAGTATTACGGTAAGATTATAGAAAACTAAATATTTTACGAGATATTTTATATCGAAATTTTATCGAATTTTTATATCGAAATATGTCAGATTAAGATATAAAATAACTCAAAAAGTACTTAATGAAAACATACTTTATTATAGAATTTTGAAAAGGTCTCGCCAAGAGCTATAAGAATATATAATAAAAAATACATGTTTCAATTTTAAAAATTCAATATGATCTTGATATGACCTTAACAATGCCATTCAAAGTCTAAGTAATATTTCTATCTCCTTTCTCCCTCAGGACCAAACAATTTTTGTTTAAAAAGTTTTCTTCTGAAACTTAGAGATTTTGAGATATTAGCATGTATTGATTAAAATGACTCACCCAGTATATGCTATATGCACAGTATGCTTTATAATCTTTTTTTTCTTTCTATGCATGACATTATATATGCATAAATTCAAATTTGATTAACAAATAACAAATAACAACTGTGAACATGTAACAATTTTTGCTACTTCTCAATTATATAATTACTCATATTTGACTTATATGTAGAGGTAATTCTTGAGCCGGAATAATTAAGGATTTCTTGTTTTCCATTGAGAATGACATCAATATTATACAATAGAATAAAAATAGATATCAAGTTTTATTATAATATTTTATATTTAGAATTTTATAATCTTCATTACTATTATTTTTCTACAATTGTAATTGATATATTTCTATTTGTTATCATCCTATCTTAATTTGTACATAAGATAAATTGAGAATATAACATAATTGTGAATATGAAATAATATTTAATAATATTTTTTAAATCAATCTTATAAAAGTAATAATCGATACAAAAACACACATAATAAATTTTTTACAAATAAATATAACAAATTTTTTAATAAGTTGAATTTCAATATTTGTTAATAAATTAAAAAAATATGTACTTCATCTACAAAATTTTTAAAAAGGTATTTCTCGCTATATAACACATTATTATGAAATAAAATAAAAAGACAATTTAATAATCGTGAACAGTAATTTATATCGTTAAAAAATTCCTGCATTTAATTGGGGACGAAAATATTATGATGGAAAATAGTATTCTATTTTATTTTAGTTAATATATATATATACCATATGTATTTAAACAAATCTAAATTTCTTCAAATAATACTCGATTGGTTGATCATCATTCTATTATTTTTCCGACATTCCGTTTTCCGAAGTTCAGACTGTCATGAGACGACACCCTAAAGGCTATTACATGTAAAAAAATTATAATCGTAACCATAAAATCGTAAGCAATTCAACCAATCACAATTAAACATTCTTATTATGTTTTTGGAGTGCTTGATTGTGATTGGTCGATTTGCTTACAGCCTTACGATTATGACTAAAACTTTTTCATATGCAATGGCTTTAAATGACAATCAATAAACTACGTAATTAGGAAGCTTCACGCATTTGCGCGACATCTATGCATTCGAATCGATTCTTGAATCTAATCCGCACGAAAGTTTCCTCTGCCTACGGTTCGAAAATGAAGAGAACGCGTGACATACAGGAATACACAGTTCATGAGCGCACTAGACAAGCCGAGACTGATATACATATATATGTATAATAGAGCGCATTATATCGTATTATTTCGTCTAAATATAGTATAAAGCCTAATACGATGCGCTTCTTCATAGTAAATCATACACATATGGCGCTGCAAAGTTATTATATTAATCGGGGTTGGGAAGTAACGCGTTACTTGTAACGTCGTTACCGTTACAGTTACTTTTTTTCGTTAACGATCGTTACTTTTTTCTGTTTGTAACGATAACGGTAACGTCGTTACATTTTTACAGTAACGGTAACGAGTTAGCCGTTACTTTTATCGTTATTTTTTGGTTTTTATTATCTTATATCTATTTAATAGATGTATTTTTTGAAAAATATTTTGTAGCCTTCTATCATAGGCTGCATTCTAATAGTCACTGCCAGTACTGAAAATCTATAGTAACGTAAATTATAGATTTTACAATACTGACAATGAATATTGGAATACACTCTTAATAATATCAATATTTCTCTTATCAATATTTAAAAATAATGTTTGATAAAAATTTTCAACAAAATTGAAATTTGTAAATTACAATTTAAATTCCTATACAGATAAGTATATTCAAAAGTAAAGATATTAATATAAAAAATTAGAATCATTAAATAAGTTTAATATAAAAAGCGCTTGCTATATAGAGACTAATTTAGAGTTTTTAATTGTAACATAGATTATTACATTTAATATTGATTATTAAATAATTAACGGTAACGGTAACGCGTTACTTTTTAAAATCAGTAACGAGTAACGGTAACAGTAACGAGTTACTTTTTACAAAAAGTAACGGTAACGGTAACGCGTTACTTTTATAGAGTAACGTTCCCAACCCTGATATTAATATATATACTGGCACTTTTGCAAAATTATGTGTTGCTGTTGTTGAAAAACAACATTTTGATACCTGATGCGAAGCAAATAAGTTTATTTATCCTTATGCATGCATATGCACATGTACCCGCTAATAATAATTATACATCGATCATGCAGTATATATCGATAAGAATGCAGTTGGCAACTTTCTCCGAAAGTGAAATCTCTGTTCAGCGAGAAAGTTAATAACGCGCCGCAAATAATTTAAACGCGCGTAAAGATAATGCTCTCGCATGCTTTGGATTTTTTTTTGTTATATTTTATAAAGAATCATGTTTCTGTTATATATGTTTGTATGTGTATAATAATAAACTTTCTTTAAAGAAAATATCTTTGTAGTATTATTCTCTTTTTTGAACTTTAATTGTATAGATCGTAACGAAAGGCGTAAAATAGTAAGATATAAATATGATAAGATAAATTTGAAGCCCCCGAGGTTCTCTCAAAAGAGAAAACGCTATCCGTATTTTTTAACACAAGTAAAACTATTCTAATAATCTAATGAATATTGTAAAAGATCAAGAAAGAGATATATATGATTTTTTGCAATGTATCTTGATAATATCAATGTTTGCTACTGAAACAAAAACCAAAATGATGATTAAGCAAATAATTTGATGCTTTCAAATTGAGAAACAACGCTTCTCAGCTTGCAAAACTAAGTTCGCTTTTAATATTACAATTCTCCTCTTATTTGACAGGATTTGACTGATGAACATTATAGAAAAATCCTGATGTATATAAAATATTCTTAATTATTCTATAAAAAAGAATGGAACAAATTAATGTGTAATTAATTTTATACGGAAGATTAATAATTTGTCGAAATCGAAAAAATTTGAGTATATATATTTAACATTATTTGAGCAAGTAGTCGCGAGATAAACATACGTTTCAACATTAAGCAATATATATGTAGCGGGATACACGCATGTATGGCAAATTTATATATACAATATCTTTGTAGCACGAGTATGAAAGTATACACGAGTTTCATCGTAAATGGGAAAAAGGAGCAGGACCAGTAAAAAGTAACCCATGAATTGTCAGTGGGCCATGGGATTCAAACGGTACGAGGGCATATTCATTTCTCCGCAAGTCGCGAATGCAACAACATCCGAGTGTGTGTGTTACGCTGTATCTATATCTTGCATTTGCAAGTCTTAATATTTGCACGATAATTCGCATAGTGATATTCAAGAATTGAGTGAGTGTCAGACACAGAATTTTCATATTATTGTTTTTCTCTTTTCTTTTTGTTTTTAATTATTAAATCTTTTACAGTGGCTAAAGAGTCGTTTGTGTTCTCGACCATAGAGGACGAGAAAGGAGAGAAGTTGGATGAGATGTTTGGAGTGAAGCCGAGTTTCTTAAGAATATTACCCGGTCGTTGCTTGTTGCCACCGAAAATCGTCTTTTACGCGCAAAAAATACGTGACTTTACCGTATACGAGGATGACGTTTGGATGGTCTCGCATCCTCGTACTGGTAATAATGCGTAATTTCAAAGATAAAGCATAATTATATATAGGATGTTCTATAATATGTGGGAGTCATTTCGGAAATGGATTTAGCACTTTAGACTTATACAATATATGTTCATATATAGATTTAAAGTTCTAGAGAGAACAATCTTGTAAGCCAGCTAATATAAAATCAGAAAGAAGATTGCAATTAAAATTGCAAAGATTGCTCTTGAAACCTGTATATATGATACATGCATATATATAAAATTCTAGAGAGAGAACAATCTTGTGAGCTAATATAAAACTAGGAAAATAATTGCAATTAATTCTATATTGCATAATGATGTTACCTAAATGTGTTTTCTCGATATTGCTTCTTGACACGGTGAAATCTTTTTCTAGGTAGTCACTGGGCGCAGGAAATGGCGTGGTGCATCGGAAATAATTTTGATTACGAAAATGCCCGCACGCTTTTCATCATGCGAAGTCCTTTACTCGAGTAAGTCGATTCTTTAAATAGAGAATTAATAATTATTGTATGATAGAATCATCTCGGTAAAATTAAGTACGAGAAACCGCAATATCTCTTTATCGTTTTCTTTTCGCGAATCTCTTTTTTCCAGAGGTTCGGCTGTCATGGTCAACGGAAATTATGACGAGTGGTTTACGAAACTAGGTGATTCCATAGAAAATATAACAAAGATGCCGAGGCCGCGATATATCAAATCTCATTTGCCGTGGGACTTATTGCCGAGACAGCTTTATGAAAAGAAGCCAAAGGTGAAGATATGACGCAAAAGTTATGTTGGATAAATGTAACGTAACTTTTTATATAATATGTAATACTTTGCAGATAATATACGTTGCGAGAAATCCAAAAGACACCTGTGTCAGTTTTTATCATTACTGCAGAGTATTCCATGGTATGAAAGGAAGCTTCGACGACTTCGCGGAATTGATGCTGCACGATAGTAGTGCGTTGAGTATTATACTATTGATTTGAAAGGCAGAATCATCATTACATTCAATTATCATTCAATAAATTTTCGATGCGAAACAAAAAGATATACAGGGTGTTTCATTTTAATCGCATCAGGCAAATATCTCGAAAAATATGAAAGATATGGAAAAACGTTTCAAACAAAAGTTGTTTGGTCCAAAGGGGGACATAAGATGGTGTCATTGGTTTGACCTTAAGTGAACGTGCCAAGGTCATATGGAGTTCAACTTTATTTTTTTAAATGGGATCGCCTATTTTTTATTACATATTCTTGTAGTTTTCAAAACACTATAATCAGATATTTTTTCATTAAGTACTTTTTGAATTACTTTATATTTTAATCTAACATATTTTGATATAAAAAATAAAATATCTCGTAAAATATTTAGTTTTCGAAAATCTTACCATAATACTTTTATGTACAGAATAATGAGACAAATCAATTGATATAAAAAAAATTGTTTTTAAGAAAAAGTATGTAATTATTTACAACAAATTTTTTAAGACAATTATTTGTTTCTTTACACTAATTGATTTTACGAGATATTTTATTTTCTATATCAAAATATGTCAGATTAAGATATAAAATGACTTGAAAAATACTTAATGAAAAGATACTTTATTATAGTGTTTTAAAAAGCTCTTGAGATAAAGTACAAGAATATGCAATAAGAAATGAGGGTTCCATTTAAGAAAAATTGATCACATTGACCTGTTCTTAAAAGTCATTCAAGATCAAGTCCATATTTTTATTATATGGCCCCTTTCAAACCATGCAATTTTTGTTTGAAACATTTGTTTCTACAATTAAAAATAAAAAAGGTATTGGGGTGGGTAACCCATCAAAATGATTCACCCTGTGTTATTTAATGGGAAATTATAACATTAATGTTATGTTACTTTTATTTTGTGTTTACTGGATCTATATCCAATTTAATATCAATATCCTTTAATTTATTTTCCTTTCTTTATTTTATAAATATTATTAGTTAAATAGATTGCATAATGCATTCATAATAATATACACACATTGTATGTCTCAATAATTTTAAGAAAATTCTAACAAAAATTTCTTATCGGATTCTTATTGAATAATGAGATCTTGTACTTTCAGGAGAAACAGTGAGAGTGAGAGTGAGAGTGAGAGTGAGAGTGAGAGTGAGAGTGAGAGTGAGAGTGAGAATGTGTGTGTGTGTGTGTGAGAGAGAGAGAGAGAGAGAGAGAGAGAGAGAGAGAGAGAGAGAGAGAGAGAGGGAGAGAAAGAGAGAGAGACTCTTTCCAGGATATAATGATGTTTGTGAAATTAGTATTTAAATTAGTATCAAATTTAAAAAATGATGTTTATTTAGCCCCGTTGAGCCCATTTTGGAATCATGTTCTACCCTTTTGGAAGATAAGAAATCAGGATAACATATTATTTATGACATACGAGGAAATGAAAAGGGTAAGATACACAACAAAAAGCGCATTCGTTTTTGTTATCGCGTTGAATCTTCGTATTAAATCTCTTACTGAAACGTACAATTGTATTTTCAGGATCAGATGGCGGTGATTAAGAAGACAGCGAAATTTTTAAGCAAGAACGTGACGGACGAGCAGATCGTCGAGTTATGCGAACACTTAAAATTTTCAAAAATGGCGACAAATCCGTCGGTGAACATGGAACTACTGCTAGGAAACAGAAAGGCGCAAGAAGACGATCCGAATGACAAGTTTATCAGGAAAGGCAAAGTCGGCGACTGGACAAATTATATGTCGGACGATCTCGCTCGACGATTCGACGAATGGATGGAAAAGCATTTGTGCGGAACTGGCCTCAAATTTCATACAGATATTGCATCCGACGAAGAATAAAAAGCTGTAATATTTCAAATACGGTAAACGCAATATATTAAATAATACAGGATGTTAAAAAAGGATATATTTTTTGAGGGTATATATTGGGTGATTGCATAAGTTTGTGCCCGATTTAAATATAAACTTCAATATTTATATTTTAGAGATAATACTTTTATTAATCAATTATATAGTCTCCATTCTTTTCTACAATGGTTTTCCAACGATCTATAAGCTTGTCGATTCCATTTTTGAAGAAAGAACTTGGTTTTTCTTGAAAAAAGTTTGTAAGGTGGTTTTCGACAGCTTCCTCGGAATTGAGATTCTTGCCATTTAAACTATTCTGCAAAGACCGGAACAGATAAAAATATGAAAGCGCAATATCTGGAGAATATGGCGGGTGCTGCAGAATTTCCCATTGCAACTCCTGCAGTTTTCGCAGCGTCTGTTGAGCGACGTGTGGCCTAGCATTGTCGTGGTGGAAGATGACGCCTTTTCGATTGGCCAAAATCGGACGTTTTTCTCGAATAGCTGCAGCGAGTCTAGTTAGTTGCTCACAGTACTTGTCCGCCATGATTGTTTCGCCGCGTTGGAGCAGCTCAAAGTAAATAATTCCCTTGCGATCCCACCAAACACACAGCAACACCTTCATCGGATGCAAGCCAGCCTTTGCTACGGATTCTGCTCCTTCAGCTGCTGTTTTCCATGTCCTCTTTCGCTGTACGTTTTTGTAGAGAATCCACTTTTCATCGCCTGTTACCATTCGATCTAAAAAAGGCTCTTTTTTGTTACGCTCGAGAAGAGAAAGAGCCACAGTCATGCGGTTTAGCTTATTCCTTTCAGTCAGGAGATGCGGCACCCACGTATCAAGCTTGGAAATGTATCTAAGCTTTTTTAAATGACGAAAAGCGGTTGAATTATCGATATTCAGCCTCTCAGCAATATCCTCAGTTGTAATCCTTGGGTTTCTTTCCACTAAGGCATGCACAATGTCATCATCAATGCCAGAAGGCCGTCCAGAGCGGGGTTGATCCTCCATGTTGAAATCACCATTTCGAAATCTGCCAAACCACTTTTTGACTGTTCGGAGAGCAGGAGCGCGGTCCAAATAAACGCTTTGAATATTTTTTTGTGCAATCCCACTCACGCCTTTCCGAAATTCATATAGCATTACATGCCGCAAATGCACCTTTTCGTTCTCCTTTTTTAATGATTTCTCTTATGCACAAATGGACTTATCTGAACAATATCTGACGCTAAATTGACATAAGACAATGTCATCTATTCTCGTCATCTATGTAAGCAACAATTACCACACGAAAACAATAGAACTCCGCCATGCAGTAACTTAATGCCATCTATGAAAATCGGGCACGAACTTATGCAATCATTCAATATTTTGAGAGCATAGTATTGATCAAAACAAGAAGAAAAAGCTTAATTATCATAGGTCCTATAATTAATATCTTCGAAGATACAAGCTATTTTTCTATTTGAGCTCTGTCCTTTTCTTATTGGTTGTATCACCTTTACAATGCAGTATTAAACAAAAGAGTACTTACTACTTTTGCAGTCAGCATTATCAGGGGGTGCTCTATGTAATTCCCATTCATTGTCACGCATTTTTCAGCGTCTCAATGAATCACTTTTCTTTTAAACATACCTGGTTGTTCTCGGATTTGCAATCTACCTACAAACCCAATGTTACTATAGCAAAACTAATAAATACTCTTTTGTTTACTACATTGTAGAGGTAACACAACCAATAAGAAAAGGATAAAGAGTTCAAATAGAAAGATAGCCTATATCTTCGAAGATATTAATTATAGGATCCATCCCCCCCAGCTAACCATTTGTTTGTGGATTGTTAACAACCGGCAAATAATTTTCTGCCGAACAAGGCTGCCAAATTCAGGGCCTAGTTGAATGCGTCCTAATTACAACCAAAAGTTGAAATCACATCCTGATATCAAATTGGGTGCAATACCAGAACAGATCTGTCACTAGCAGTGCAATGACAGATTGATGCAACTACTGAACTCTATACATATGGAAAACGCCGTGCTACACAAGATGCGGGATGACAAGGAGGGCATCGTGTGACTTTTTGTCTCTTTCTATTGTAGGTCTTTTTTGTAATAGTAGAATCACCATCAGAAGTCTATGGTGGTAGTATCGATTATATACACATATACCAGTGCAAGAATCTAAAAAGAAAAGAGACAAAGAATCACACAATGCCCTTTTTGTAATCCTGCACGTTTACGCCAGGCTTATATGAGAGGGCGTGTTCCAGTATGTATAGAGTTCAGTGGATGCAACAAACCGAGAGTAAATTTGTCAATTGCAGATCAACAGATTTGTGCCAACTGTTCAGCACGGCAATTTTCGACATCAAGTTTTCGACGACAAAAATTAGATCTCACACACACACACACGGTTACAATATTAATATATAATAACACATATTAATGTGTTAAAACATATAGGTAAATTTAAATAATTTAATTTATAAAATTAAAGATTTTTTTGGACAGAAATTTTCCGAATAAGTAAAAATCGAACAATTATCTGTCCAATTTTTCAAAAATCAGTTAAATATTTGAATTATCCTGTATAGGCATCGTATAAAAAATTGAACTAATAGAAATAGATATATTACAATATTATTAGTCACATTTTGCAGGCTTTATATATATTCATAACAAAACTTGAATATAAGTATGGATAATGAATAACGTGCCGCATAGCGGTAAGCGACTGAACTATACTATTTCAAATAATAGAATTTTCTAATATTTTGTAATATTCTTCTTGGTTTTTGCTATCAATATGTCATCATATTGCGCATGCTAGATTTTACTCAGTTTGTGCCGACAATCTGATGTCAGTTTGCCAGTCATGTCAGCAAGCTTTGCTTGGTTTCCGCCGCCAATTTGATGTCGAGTTATGTCAGCAAGCTTTGTTCGATTTTTGCCGTCAATCTTAATCGGTAATAACAATTTTTGTACCAAATTTGTAACTTTTTTGCTGACAATAATTTGTAGCAGGCTAAAATTTGTTAGAACAGACTTGGCTAACTGGGATGTTGATTAGACTTTTTTTTTCTTGTTTTGATCAATACTACCTGCTCTCAAAATATATGACTCTTTTTTTAAACAAATTTAAGAAATTAAGCTCTTGTGTAACATCACAAATTTCAAATAATCGCGGGCTAGTAAGAGCCAGAACGCGAATGGTAGTGCGTCAGTTTCATAGAAAAATAAGTTTTCTATGAAACTGAATATGTGCACAGGGCACGAAATTTACTTGGTCGATTCCCGATTCAGCGACTTCGCCCTTATATCTTCTCGCTTTTGTCTTTCCAGGGGAGTAAAAAGGGGTTATTATAAATTGAATATCGAATTGAGATTATTTTTAAAAAAATATTGGTCATCAAGTAAATTTCGTGCCCTGTGCACATATTCAGTTTCATAGAAAACTTATTTTTCTATGAAATTGATGCACTACTATCCGCGTGCTGGCTCTTTTCTTAAACACTCTATATATGTATGCATTAGTTGTGTTATGATAATTCTTACATTTTAGATTTATTTTATAATTGTACGATTGATTCATCGCTGTAAATTACCCTGTTCAAAAAACACGCATTGCAATAGATCTTTTAAAACGATGCATACTTACAGATCCATGAAAATAATTATACATAATAAAATTAATATATCTCTTTTTTAATTATACCGCTAATCAGATAATGCACACCTTAACATCATTATAATTAATTAGCTCATACCTATAATAATCAGTAATTAAAGAAAGCACATAATATGTAAAAATTATGAAAAAAAATACAATGTGTAATTAGGTATCCTTATATACAGTGTCCGATAAGTAAGTGACCAACCGAAAGATGGAGGTAGATTGGATCAAATTGAAAAGAAAAATCATGTACAATTTTTTTCTATAATGTTTAATAAAGGAGTTACTATTGAGTAAAATCAGGCCAAACAGCGCCGACCTTCAGCCAGATGCATATTAATGAGCCTGGTAGTGTGCATCGCCGTAGCGGTGGAGCACTCACGCATACTACCAGCGCGGATCATCGACGTACAACCGGCTAAAGACCGCCGTTGTTTGGCCAGATTTTACTCAATAATAACTTCTTTATTAAACATTATAGAAAAAAATGGTTCAGGACTTTACGACTCACAAGGGACATTTGACAATGCAAAAATTCAAAAAAAATCTGAGATTGTATAATTATAGAGTAGCAGGTCCTAATAACGAAATAATTTTTTGTTGATGCTAAAAATCAGTTTTAAGGGTGTAAACAACCCCTTAAAAAATTGGATTTTACATTCCGAAGCAAATGTCAAACGAAAAGAAATATAAAAAAATTGTTTAAATAAAAGTTTTATGGTATCAAATATACTTTACAATGGCGTATCTGGTTTTTTCAGAAAAGGTAAAATTTTTCAAAATACCCTTACCATTTATTATTTCTTTTAAATATTTTAAAAAAGTTTTCAAATTATATTTAAGCTTATGTTATACCAAATTCTACCATGTATGATAAGATTATATTGCGGAAATTAATTCTTGAGAAATAAAATAAAGACGCATGCTACTGTTACGTCCAAACTCGAGGAAGGATGAATCAATGGAAGGGCACGACTATCTTTATGATCTCGAAATCAAACATCTCGAGGCGTTAGACTCGAGTCAAACGAACTTGACGGTCCGAAAATCAGGTAAACGACCGTTCGGGTCGCTATTATACTGTTGTTCGGAAGTTCGCTCGGCGCTCCTTTTTTGGTAAGAAAATTTAATCTCTTTTATGCGGGATGGGACCAAGTGCGATCTTCAGACTGGAAATGAGAGGGGATGAATAAAGATTTGATTTAAATTAAAAACATAAATTTATTCATAATAAATTAAATTCGTTGGTATACATAAATTTATTATATCGAGAAAAAAAGTTATCTTGATATGAGTGGATGTGTGTGTGTGTGAGTGGTTACTTGTTCGCAGGTGTTATATTCATACGGAGGATATCAATCAGAATGATGAGGCAAGATTCTATTGTTAACATTGAACTTCTGACTGGTTATTACAAAAATATATCTGTAAAAAAAAGAAAAAAAAATTTGTGTGAGTGTTAAGGAATACTGGAAGTTTAGTCTCAGTCTTGATTTTAGGACTGGTAGGAGGTTTTGGCCTCCAAATCAGGGAGTTCGTTGCAGAAATCCTGCAATGCCTTCTCGAACTTGTCTAATTTGAGAGGGGGAGAAGGAGGGGATGAATTGCCAAGGACGATCGTGGATAAGAAGGAGAATGAGGAAAGCGGTGGTTCAGGAGAAAGGGGTTCAGAAGGATATATCGGAGAATAGCTAGGGGAGAAGTGATAGGGGGAAAGAGGAAGAATTGTATGTTCAATGGCTGTTTCTATGTGTGTGCTTAAGGGGATCCAACAGTGACGAGCGAACTCCGACGGGTTAGCGCCCTCATCTAAGCGTAACTAAAATTATCGATAATACCGACCGAAATGATCGATAATATCAATAATTTTAGTTCCGCTGTTACCGATAATATTTCTGCATGTTTTATGCATATTTGAAAGAGAATTGTGTTCAATATGATGAAATCGGACAACATCGTGTATTTCTACTGCTCTATTGCCTCGCACGCATATCTAAACGTATCTAAGCGTATAGATAACAGTATAACATAGACACGTGTCTGCCTTTATTGCATATTTGAACACAATTGCACACATTACTTATATGGACTTATATATATATATATATATATATATATATATGTGCGTGTGTGTGTGTGCCTTTCCATACATCTTTCCAAGAGGAATAATATTTGGCCATGTGTGTGTGTGTGTGTGTGCATGTATTGTTATATATATATATATATATATATGTGCCTTATATATATATATATATATATATATATATATATATACATACATACATACATACATACATACATACATACAATGGCACAATACATATATATGTATTATAATATATAATAACGGTTATATTGCTAATCTTACATAACTATTAAATTGCATCCGATTCAAAATATTGTAAAGCAACCAGCACACGTAAATTGCCTCTGGAATATTTTTTACAATAACCAGCACACGTAAATCGCCTCTGGAATATTTTTTACAATAACCAGCACACGTAAATCGCCTCTGGAATATTTTTTACAATAACCAGCACACGTAAATCGCCTCTGGAATATTTTTTACAATAACCAGCACACGTAAATCGCCTCTGGGATATTTTTTACAATAACCAGCACACGTAAATCGCCTCTGGAATATTTTTTACAATAACCAGCACACGTAAATCGCCTCTGGAATATTTTTTACAATAACCAGCACACGTAAATCGCCTCTGGGATATTTTTTACAATAACCAGCACACGTAAATCGCCTCTGGAATATTTTTTACAATAACCAGCACACGTAAATCGCCTCTGGAATATTTTTTACAATAACCAGCACACGTAAATCGCCTCTGGAATATTTTTTACAATAACCAGCACACGTAAATCGCCTCTGGGATATATTTTTAACCAGAACGTTCATGCAAACCGCATCTGGTATGAAATATTTACAACCAATTCACGAAAAGATCGCTTCTGGGATCAAATATTTCAACAATATTTAGAGCGCACATGCAAACCGCATCTAGTATGAAATATTTACAACCAGTTCACGAAAAGATCGCTTCTGGGATCAAATATTTCGGCAATATTTAGAGCGCACATGCAAACCGCATCTGGTATGAAATATTTACAACCAGTTCACGAAAAGATCGCTTCTGGGATCAAATATTTCGGCAATATTTAGAGCGCACATGCAAACCGCATCTGGTATGAAATATTTACAACCAGTTCACGAAAAGATCGCTTCTGGGATCAAATATTTCGGCAATATTTAGAGCGCACATGCAAACCGCATCTGGTATGAAATATTTACAACCAGTTCACGAAAAGATCGCATATAGATAATATATAACACACATAGTATGCTCGGATCAGAAAGAGACGGACAGAGAAGAATGGGCAAAGAGAAAGAGGATATGAGTGTAAGTGAGCAAGTGTCTATATAAGTGCCAAAAGTAAGAAAAGAAAGGAAATAGTTGGATCTTTCTCCGTAGCAATACTTTATGCTCGCTAATATTTAGCGACTGATGTGAATTATTAATCGATATATCGTTGTACAGCCATTCCCTCGCTTACTCATTCCTATTCTCTCTCTCTCTCTCTCTCTTTCTTTTTTTTGCCCATGTCTGTCTATTTCTTTATAACAAAAATACTATATGAGTACTAAATACTATGTGCATCATATACATATAATGTGTATGTTCATGTATTGTAGTAATTCTAAATTCTATTTAAAGATTAATTTTATGTTACAATTTTTTTATACAAAGGTCTTTATGTTGTTTTCTATTTAGGAATTGCTTTAAAGATATAATCAAAAAATAAAAAAAGAAACTTGAAATATTACATTTTTATATAATATTACATTATCATACTTATATTTTTGTGTAAACTGCACGGAAAAAAAATTCAATTATATCTAGCGACATATTAGTATATAGTATACATTAAAACAATTCCTTCTAGAATTATGGTATATAAATATACTAACCTTTTGACCCTTATTCTTTTTAAAGAAAGTCTGCGGGCAAAGCGAGGCAAGCGTTTTTCATTACATTTTCGCCCTATTATATGAACACACTATGACTACACAAACACAACACTCGTTTTTTAAATTCGACGCGTTATAACGCGTTATAACGGTTGAGCACACTTTTGCGGTTATCTCTCGTTACGCGTATGTACACAACACGCGCGACTGAGACTGAGACTGAGTACTGCCGCGCACTGATATTATCGCATGTGCCTGGCTGTGTGCGTGTGAATAGTACAGTCGCCTTATTCCCCGATACGTACATACATACTTAGATACATGCATGCTACAAATATCGCGTAATAATAAAAACAAATGCGCATCTTTATAAACGAATATTCTGTAACCGAATAAAAAGTTATTTTCATATTGATTAAAATTAATTTGATACATAAAAACATTATTTATTAATATTTTACGACATGTCATTTTAATCACAATAATGTAATTAATGCATTTAAATTATTTTCGGATATATAAAATGCGAAATACAGACATTTGATTTTCTATAGTAACATGACATATATATACAGGGTGTCCGGCGTCAACCGCATCACCGGTCATGTGCAGGTAGAGCAGGTGAAACCGAGAAGAAAAGTCCTGTACCAATTTTTTATATAATACTTAATAAAAGAGTTATTATTGAGTAAAGTCTGGCCAATCAGCGCCGATCTTTAGCCGGGCGCATGTCGGTGAACCGCGCGCTTGATAGTGTACGCCGCTGCACACTTCATAGCGCGCGGCTCACTGACGTGCGCCCGGCTAAAGGTCGGCGCTGATTGGCCAGACTTTACTCAATAATAACTCTTTTATTAAGTGTTATAGAAAAAAAAGGTAAACGACTTTTCTTCTCGATTTCATCTGCTCTACCTGCACATGACCGGTGATGCGATTGACGCCGGACACCCTGTATATATATATAAATTTTATAATAATTTATATATATTAATCTAACGTGAAAGATTATAGATAAAGGGAGCCTCACGAGCGAGACTTCGGAACTCTTCGATATTTGTCGTCTCGCTTGCTCCTTCATTCTTTCTCTCTATTGCTTTTGTCGACTCTCCAGCATCGCGCGGGGATCTTTCCTTATATAAACATCTTATAAAATAAAAACTGAAACTTTCATATTGTATTTTATTAGTATAAAAATAATTATAATGGATTAATGAGATTCTTGCAATTAAAATAACACCAAATATGACATAAATCGGATAATTTTAAATGAAATAAGTAATCATAATTTTAATAACATAATTGATTAAAAATAATCCGATTTATGTCATGTTTCGTGTCATTTTAATCGCAAGAATCTCATTAATCCATTATAATTATTTTTATACAGATAAAATGGAAAATACAAGTTTCATTTTTTATTTAGAAGATGTTTATATTTTGTAGATAAGGAAAGATCCCCGACGCTGAAGAGTTGACAAAAGCGAGAGCGAGAAAGAATGAAGGAGTAAGTGAGATGACAAACATGAAAGAGTTCCGAAGCCTCGCTCGCGTGACTCCTTTTATCTGTAATCTTTCACGTATATATGTCATCTTATTATAGAAAATAAAACTTTTGTATTTCGCATTTTATATATCTGAAAATAATTGTAATGGATTAATTACATTTTTGCGATTAAAATGACACCAAATACGATATAAATCCGATTATTTTAAATGAAATAAGTAATCATAATTTTAATAACATAATTGATTAAAAATTATCCGATTTATGTCATGTTTAGTATTATTTTAATCGCAAGAATCTCATTAATCTATTAGAATTATTTTGATATCGATAAAATACGAAAAACAGAAATTTTACGAACGATATGTAACCCGAGATATTATAGATAAAGAGAGCCTCGCGAACGAGACTTCGGAACTCTTTGATGTTTGTCATCTCGCTTACTCCTCGTTCTTTATTGTATTCTTTCATCCCCATTATTATATTCTTTTATTTCTTCGACTTTTATTCTTTCTATATTCTCGTCTTCCTACATAATAATACATTAATTTATTCGTCTTTATTTTATACAACATAAATGAGATATTGTGTATGTCATAAATAGACAAAGTATTTAATTATGTGTATTTTTGTATGTACATGTGTTGTATTTAACTATAGTTAAATAGAAAAAGAAAATAACTTGTGTATCTCATTTATGATGTATCAAATAAACATAAATAAATAAATTTATTTATTTTCATGTAGGGAGACGAGAATAGAAAGAATAAAAATTGAGCAAATAAAAAAATATAATAATGAGAATAAAAGAATACAATATACAATAATGAACGAGCAGAAGGAAAGAGAGAGAGAGAGAGAGAGAGAGAGAGAGAAGCGCGAGTGAACGCGTAAGTGAATATGCGAGGAGCATGAAGCTAAGCGATACGTTGTACATAGCAAGCGAGCGATTAGAAAGAGACAGAGCGTATGATCGAGAGAAAAAAGATACTGCAATAATGTTAGTGCGTACATGTATATTACTCTACACGCATGAAAGAGACAAAGGTAGTACGATTATGTCTGTCCTTGTCGTGTAAGATTACAGCTCCGTCTATCGCGACATCACGCAACTAATCTACTGCTCTGTTTTACTCTTGAGCCTCCATCTCGCACACACACATATGCACGAAAATTTTATTTTGCAAAATCTTTTTTATAAAGCTTCTAAACTCACTTCTCTAAGTTCACTTATACTCTTTGATGAAATGCCGAGTGCGGAGTTTACTGATTAGGCACGTGTAGATTACACATTTGTTATATTAAGTAAATGTTGACGCAGAAGCCGATAACAAAACTGTAATTTTCTCATTTTTTTTAACTTTTCATATGAAATGTTAAACTCCGCACTCCGTAATTATGTGTACCTTAATTGTGGAAAAGGATTTGTTGATATCTATAATCAACAAAAAGATTTTTCAAAATAAAGAATATTCGCGTTCTGTCGGTAATATTGGATCCCCTTAATAAGTAATCACTATTACTAATAGTTACGGATGAATATGCAGAAGTTTGAGTCTTCTGACTCTTGGAATGGACTCGCTTTATAATGGTGGGTCGCAAATTGTAAATTTTTCCCGACCTGATTCTCACTACGGAACCAGTGGAAAACGTTATTTATTGCAGGGATTTATAATATAATTAAAACTGAATAATTAGAGACTTACTTTTACGGATGAATTGCGATTGAATAGTGGTAGATTAAGATTGCTGGTAAAACTTGATGTTTTTCGTTTGGATGTACTGTGGTATTGCTGTGCGGCCAAATTGCGTTGGAGATGACGCCAAGACGAGGACACTGATTTTGAACTGATCACTTTCTTTCTGATTACGACTTTTACTCTTTATATTATTCACGCACACGAGACTGATTACTCGGAACTGATTGAAGTTGAATCATAAGTGCTCGAGTTTTATGAGTTCTTTCTTCCATAATTCCTTTTTTAAGGACTTCTTATTTTTAAAAGCAGAGATTCTCCGTATGAAACCGTCGGAGCCGGGGTGACAGCGTATCACGTGTCACTCGGCCCAATTCCCATTTGCAGGAGGGCAACAGCGGATTATGCAACAGTTGCCCGGTTTTAAACGGCGGCTTGACTTTTCGCCATTTCGCTATTTGTTGTAACGTATTTAACTAATCGTTACTCCACAGCTTCCAAAATTGCTCGGTAACGTATCGTACGAGCTGCCACCTCAAAAGACGATTTTTGTTGGGATCGAGCAATGATGGTTCCGGATTGACAGTAAGTGTGGATCCGATTAAAAAATTATCAGGGGTTAGACACTCGTAGTCCTCAAGCGTATCGGAAAGGGGCGCAATCGGCCTAGAATTAAGACCCGCTTCGATTCTCCATAATAAAGTCGAGAATTCCTCGAACGTGAGCATGTGATTACCTAATACGCGGCGCAGATGAGTTTTAACGCTCCGCCTCCCACAATCCGCCGAAGTACGGGGCAGACGGAAGAATAAAATTCCACGACACATTATCGGAGGCAATCAGGTTCAAGAAGTTCGGATCTCGTATTGCTGACCGGTATGTGATCAACTCTCGGTCCGCCCCGACGAATGTAGTCATGTTGTCCGAATACATGGATTGCGGGAGACCGCGGCGAGCGCGGAATCGAGAGTAAGCGTTTAAGAACGCTTGAGTGAAATAGTCGCTTACTAACTCCAAGTGTATTACCTTAGTTGCAAGCCAGATGAACAGCGCGATATATGTCTTGCGCGAAGTGATATCTTGTCCAGCGGAGACGAGAATATGCACGGGTGCTGCGTAATCTAGGCCGCAATGCAAAAAACAGCCTACTGTTACTGTCACGCGAGATTCGGGAAGATTTCCCATGATTTGTGTGGGAGTCGCAGCGCGTTCGCAAGTACACACAACACATTTATGGGTGACATATTACGCGTGCGAATTATCCAGAAATCGCGGCGCAGAACATTTAGCATAAGTAGTGGTCCGGCATGTAACGCTCGTAAATGAGTTTGATTCACGATCAATGTGTAGCAAGAGGATAATATGAGAGAAGAATCGAATGTCGAACCGGCATTGGTAACGGGGCTTTGTTAAGCCGTCCACCCACGCGTAGAATTCCGTCCCGATCTAGGAACGGTTGAAGCAAGAGGAGTGAGCTCGACGAGAGGCTCTGATTTTTTAACAGCGCGTGTATTTCCGTTAAAAATAAGACGGCTTTAATTTTTTTAATCCAGAAAGTTTTCTCAGTATTGCAGTCGGATGCAGAAAGCGCGGTGCTTCTCGATGCTGGATAGTGAAACGGCATAACCGAGACAGACGACGAGCGATTACAATTCCATAAGCTTATAAATTTGATGATATACGCGGTGACGCAAATTAATTTTGGCCACGAAGAATATTTTGATGCCAAATCCCATGAGTCGCGGTTCATTGCATTGCAACGAGTTAATTTTTTCTTCAAGAGGGGCTTTCGCTGGAAGATACGGTTCGTTGCACGGCTATTGATCGGAAGCGGAGTGTAGTCATGGAGGACATTGACACCAGAGCTCGAGATTGAGAATTTCATCGCCGTATATTCCGCGCGAAGCGCAATCCGCGGGGTTTTCCTCCGTTAATACGTGCCGCCATTCGACGTCTGGGAGACGAAATGAATGTCGTTCACGTGATTTGCGACAAAAGTCTTCCATCGTGATGGAGGTTGACTTACCCACGCAAGCACGATGCTGGGATCTGTCCAGCAATAACACGGAATCTTTTTGTAACCATTTGATTCGCGAACGAACTCGACGAGTCGAGCTAGTAATAATGCTGCAGATAATTCGAGCCGTGGTATGCTCAGAGATTTTAGCGGCGCGATCTTTGATATACCGATGAGTCAGGTTATCGTAATTTTGCCTACTGACGAAATAATTTTAATATAGACGCACGTGGCATACGCGTGTGTGGATGCATTCGCAAATCCGTGTATTTCGGCGTGATTTGTGTCCGATCCGAGACCGACCCAGCGCCTTATTCGCGTTATCGAGATGTAAGAGCCAAAAAAAGATGTCTCTCCACTTTGCAATGTGTGACTCGGAAATCGCATCATCCCAATCGATTTTAAGCCGAAGTTGCTGCATAAAGATTTTTGCAGTGATTGTGACCGGAGTGACCCACCCGAGCGGATCATAGAACTTTGTGATTGCGGACAAGATTGTACGATTGGTCTCCGGGGCGTTATTGACCAGCAACACGCGAAACTCGAAAACATCGTTCGCCAGCTTTCACCCGATGCCGAGGATCTTGATTTATTCGTCTTCGACGAGAGGTTTTTTAGTGGCTGAATCATGATCTGCGATGTCAATATTCTCGAGAAGGAAAGGCGAATTGCTGACCCACTTTCTCAATATGAATCCACCGCGATGTAACATCAAATTTAATTGATCGCGCGCTTATCGGATTTGAATTGTATCGTCAATTCCGAAAAGTAGGTCGTCGACATAAATATTATCGCTCAGGATAGGAACTGCAAGCAGAGACTGCTGACCTTCATCTATGACTAATTGTTTTAATACCCGAAGGGCAAGAAACGTGGCACATGCCATTCCATACGTTACCGTTAAGAGTTGATAATCGATAAGAGGTTCGAAAAGCGATGATTTTCGCAAAATTTGCTGATAATTTGTATCGCGAGGATCGACTAGAATTTGGAGATACATTTTTGCGATGTCGGATGAAACATGTATTTATAGCGACGCCACTGTAGTATTTATTACCAACATGAGATCGGTTTGTAGTTTAGCACCGGCGTATAAATGATCGTTTAGGAATGTGCCGTTCGACGTAATGCTTGAAACGTTGAAAACTACGCGAAGACGCGTGGTTGAGCTGGATCACCCCGTGATGCGGGAAATAAACAGTTTGTTCGATGTCACCTTGAGGCATCGGCGATGGCCACATATGCCCAAGACGCTTATATTCGGAGATAAAATCGGAATATTCTTTCGCGACCTCGGGTTATCGCGAAATCTTCATACTAGCGAATTTACCATTTTTTCGGCGCGAAATCTTGAATGACCGATAGCGATCAGAGGACTCGTTTTGAACGGCAGGCGAACGATGTTGGAGTCGCGATAGTGAGTCGAGCAGAAATGCTCTTCACACTGTTTTTCTTGCGGCATAAGAATTGATTATCGTGGGAGTTTTTCAATCTCCCAAAAGCGACGGAGTTTCTCTTTGAGAGAGGGAGAGCTGATCGTGTGATGAGCGGAAATGTTGCCGCGAGTGCAATGAACGGAAGTCATTGTCGACTTAGTTGGATCGTGACTCTCGAGCGACGTGAACGGTCCCGAGATTATCCATCCAAAAATGAAATTCTGAACGAAGGGTTGTCCAACGCTTCCTTTGCGAATGACCGTCGCAAATGATGTCGCTGTAAAGATCAGCTCAGATTATGAGATTGATAGAATCGGAACTCGTCGAATCCGCGTCTGCTCGCGGTAACTCAGAGAGATAAGAAAGTGACGAGAGATCCACATGTTTTCTCGGAGTGTAAGAGGTTAGCGACTTTAGAACAGTGATGCCAGTTTCGAGACGCTGCTACAGCCACAGCATGTGGAGGGGATAACTCACACAAGCGTAAACCGTGTTACATGTAATGCCCAGAGCGTTCTACGCATTACATATACACGGTTCACGCTTGTGTTATCCCCTCCACACGCTGTGGCTGTGGCAGCGTCTCGAAACTGGCATCACTGCGTTAGAATTAGTGCGGTGGTCGAAAGAGACGAAATAAATATGTGTGTTGCGTGTTGAAATGTCTCCGTGTAAATCCCGCCGGCGGAAACGAGATCAGCGTATAAATGCGCTTGACGCGCTAGATTTGCACAAATCTCTCAAAGATAAACGTCATTTCAGAGCCCTGATCGAGGAAGGTTCGGACGATAACGATACGACCCAACGGACAGCGAACTGTTACCCAGGCCGTCGCTAAGAGGACGGGTAATCATTTTTGCGTTACGGTTGAGGCGTTCAACGAATTTATCTTCGGCGCCGAATTAAACGCTTAAGGCGACAAGCAATTATACGGTGCAGCTTTTGCTGCACTGGAGCTAGAATACGAATCAGCGTGTAGCATCGAATAATGCTTTTTATGACAGACTCGACATGTATATTTACTCCGGCATTCCGGAATGCTTCGTGCTCAAACAATTGAAGCAATGTTTATGCTGCTTAACGATATCTCAACGTTGACTTACATTCTTGTTCACGAAAGTAGAATATACATTAAGAAAGTGTCGCGCTGAACATAACGAGCACTGCGATTGTGCGCTAGTGGATGCGGTTGCGGCATGAACTCGCGAGGCTGTGACTGGTTTTACACCGTTTTTAGCGGCTGATACGGGAGCGGATGCCACTAACGTGCGAGTGCAAGACTCAATAAATTCGCTTAAAGTCTCGTAGGACGGCAGAGCATCTGTCTTGCTGATACTTATATTCCAAGCTTTGCGCGTTACCGGATCTAATTTTTGTACAACGATATGAATGATAATATCTTCCCAGAGTTCTTCTAGTTTTCGACCGAGGGTTTCTAATGATGCCATTGCGATATTAGCTTTGTCATATAAAGTCTGCATCTTGATGGCAGATTCGCGCGTGATAGATGATAAATTGAGCAATGTCGAGAGGTGTTTGTTTATCGGCCCCATTTTGTCATCGTACGGTGAGGTCAAAGCTTTCCACGCTATTTCAAAGTTAGCCGCCGTTATTGAAATATACGCGATACAGTCCAGCGCGCCATCTTTCAGACACGATAATAAAAAGTTCATGCGCATAAAGTCTGTAAGATCGGAATTTTTGAGAATTAGCGGCGTAAATCAATCGCGAAATTGTTTCCATTCGTCAAAATTACCGTTGAACGGAGTCAATTTGATGGGCGGAAGATGCGATAAAGAAACCGCGGACCCGTCCGCATATAGCTTCGTCGGGGAAAGAGATGGATTTGAACTCACGACCCGCTCCATTTCCTCGAAGATCTCTGCCATGTAGTCTATTGCGGTTTGATAAGCTGCGGACGTCGAAATACTTATCCTTGAAGTATGCAAAATGGATCGTCCCGATTGCGCACATTAACAATCGGACACGACAATACTTTCCGATCGGACACATACTGTTGCAATCAGACACAGTTCCAATCGGACACAGGCTCAATCGGACACCGACCCAATCGGACATAATTTCTATCGGACACATATGACTGCAATCGGACACGATCTCGATTGGACACAGACCCGATCGGACACAGTATATCAGAAATATATAGGTTTAGGTTAGATTATATCTTCCGAAGTGAAGCCCTCCCGTAGAGGGGGGAGGCGGAACATACTGCCTTCACGCATTGGTACTTCTTAATGCGTAGTAAGGTTCCACATAGGTTTACAACTATCCACGCGAAGCGAAGTTCAACGCAAACCTTTATGTCTAGATTTGTGATAGTAGAGCCTCCCCGTAGGGGGAGCGAAATATACTGCCTCCACGTATATACTTTTTAATGCGAAGTAAAGTTCCACATGGGTTTACAACTTTTCACGCGATACGAGGTTCAACGCAAACCTATGTATCTAGTTTTTTGATAGTGGAGCCCCCCAATAGAAGAGAAACTCGCTGTGTCCACGCATACATTTTCCAATCCACACAACAATTGTAGGGTGGACCTAGCTTCGCAATGGGGACTGTGTCCGATCGGGCTTGTGTCCGATCGGAGCTGTGTCCGATTGCAACCATATGTGTCCGATCGGAATTGTGTCCGATTGGGACTATGTCCGATCGGAACTGTGTTCAATTGGATCTGTGTCCGATCGAGCCTGTGCCCGATCGGGATTATGTCCGATCGCGCCTGTGTCCGATTGGATCTGTGTCCGATTGGAAATATTGTCGTGTCCGATCGGTAATGTGCGCAATCGAGACTCACTCATGCAAGAAACGACCAGGTTGCTTTCGGGATCCTCTTTGCCAAATCTATATGTCCGTTAAAGAATTGATTCCAATACTTTTCAAGCTGTGAGATTCTGGTACGCACCTTTGCTGATGTTCTGTTTGATTTTCTTCTAATTATCGAGATAGCGATCAATCGTATATTAAAGTTGCTGTTGAGGTATGAATTGCTCTGCCATCGTGATCAAATTATCATTCATTCGCGAATTTATCCTCCACGCACGCTTCTGTCCAGCTCGAAGGACCAATAGGTTCGAGAGTCGACCTCCACGAGATCACCCGAGAAGTTAGATACGCTCAAACTCGAGCGAGAAACGTGTGTAGCGATTGTAAATCTTCGTATATGTCTTTTTCGTTATTGCCTTTTCCGCGTTTCAAAAATCTTGAAGAACTTCTTGCTAGAGGTTTTTGCGAGATAGGAAATCTTGCACGTGGACGCCGGAGATCTTGAGCGCGAGGCAGAGGATATGCGCGATGCGATTAACGAGCGTCTACTCTCGGACTCCTAACTTATTTAACTTTCACACTAAATAATTAAGTGACCAAATTGAGCGCCGCAAAAATATGAGCGCGATCGGATGCGAGATAATTCGGAACGATTTTAAGTTTACTGAATACGCAACAGTGAGAATAAGCGAAATGCAAATGAGAAAGATCGATGAATTTCGACCGGCTCAAATCGTTGTTGTAGGCAGACTAAATCGACCGACTGCGGAAGCTCACGCTCAGCCAATGGAAATAACAAGAGTTTTCGACGTCGAACCTTCAAGAACTTGCTGTTTGTCACAGTTTTTTATATTTAGGGTCACGCGATCACGCGCCGATCGGCTGATCGCGACGATGTTTATCCTCGCTCGTGTTTTGGTTTTACCGTTAGACTTTATCGGCGAAATTTGCCGCTGAAATCAATCGAAATGAATTGAATTCAACATTTCAATTTAAACACAGTTGTATTTGTCCGTTAGAAAATTATTATCAGTATTAATGCAGTTGCGTTTATTAAATATTTCGTTAAAAAGTTCTTATTATCTCCTTATTCTTCCGCCGGAAAATTCTACTGCAAGAGATATCTATTATTTTTTATTTATCTCGAAGAGACCGGCGTGGTTTACATCACCGATCTCCTTGCGTCTTTCCCACGGATACTCGTGGATGTAGTTATTGACAAATGACAATGTTTAAAAGAAATTGCACAAGATACTTTATTGAACGATTCATTCTTATTACCAAATGACGATTGTTACCGCAACATCGTGGAAGGAAGGAAACGTGGAGTCGCCAGGACGTAATACTACCTATACTAATTTTTATTCGCTCGCTGTTTTATAACGACTTATATCTTTTTTCTTGTCTTCTAAGGTCTTTCTGAGGTCTCGCAATGCTGCACGATAACGATGCTGAATATTAGTAATAATATTTGTAGCCCAGTTACATAAATAATCTTTCTATGCTATATATATTATATCATAATAATATAAAAAACGGAATAAGAGTCTTGTAATATTTGAATAATATTAAAAATTATAATTTTAAACAATTATAATTTGAAAATAATATTTTGCAAATTAAATTTTAATTCAAGATATAGAAGCATAATAATATTCGAAAAATGTTTAAATGTTTTATAAAATTTTTCCATCAACAAAAATTAAATTAATTTTAAAATTAAATTAATTTTAAAATTAAATTAATTTTAAAATTAAATTAAATTAATTATTAAAATATTATTTATTCTGTGTAATTGTTACAATAATGATATTGTTCAAAGACATGTTCAAAACAAAAATATTCTTTGCACCATACACAATGTAAAAAAGCCATTTTACCATAAATATTGTATCTTGGTATATGGTTTCTTTTTTAAAATAACAAAAATTTATTGGATTATCAAACTTTTCATGCCGCGTTAATAAATATCCATTTTTGTACTAACTATATTTAAATGCATTTTGAAATATTGGAGAAGAAAGTTTGTGCGATAGAGAGATTAGCGTGAGAATGAAGGACGTCGCGCGAGTAAGGAGGATCGAACATGTACTGGGCAAAGAGGACGGACGATTTTGACGGCACAATAATTTATTTTAGACGCAGCGTTATTTACACTATTCACACTATGTACAAGTAGAATTAATAAATTCAAGGTTTCGCGAGCTACGGATATATCGTCGAACTTCACCCGCGACGAGCATTCGGCGGTCTGCTAGCAACGGAATCGTGAAACGAGCATTTCAAAATAGCACGGATCTAAATCAATTTTTGTTCGTAAGAGTAATGTTTACGCGTCTAAGACTTTCTGCGAAAAGGCGATGCGCTTCTTCCGCGCGCCACTTTTATTACAGTGTGTTCTTTTAGAAGAATCTAGAATTGTTGAATCGGTGATATACTTCCGGCGACAGTTTTTACTTGTATTGTTTTTCTTGTGTCTTTTGTTTGAAGCGAGTTTTGATTCTTCTAGAAGGACAATAATTATTATTGTTTGGCATGTTTTTGATAGCCCGCGAAGTGACAGCCCCGGATTGGGCGCCAGTGGCTTCAATTTTCTGAGCTACGATAGGCGCATAGCGACGAATGGTTTGAGGCTCGCGATTCGCCCGATTAGCGCCATTTTGCACGTCGTCACTGCGCGTGGCGATTATAAGAGCGCTCCATGCTTTAAACTTTGTAGTTTTATTATATTATTACGTGAATATAAATTTATATTATATTATTTAAAATAATATCAAAAAACATCGCACAAAATTTTTCCAAATTCTAAAACAGAAAACATCTAAAGATTGTACAAAAGCAGTTTTTTTTTATATTGTTAAAATATTTACTTGTTTGTCTGCTAGTATAAATTCTTTTAATTATTCCAAATAATGTCATGTCCATGAATTAAGTAGTAGCAGATTTTTTTCTCCAGTATTTCGTAAATATACTTCTCCAAATCAGTTTTTGAAATATTGGCTTGTGAATTTTCTGGATTTTGGAGCCACAATGTAAACATTAATAAATCTAAAAAGAATTTCTTCTATTTGTGGTCCAAATTTTCCACTAGATTCTTTTGGTACTACAGGGTGTCCGGATATTCAACCGACAAACTTTCAGAGATTGTCGGGGGCATCCTAAGGATCACTTTTTGAAAATGCACCTAGGGTTTGAAATGCATCGTTACATCACTACGATGTCGGAAATGTCGGCGGCACAAGGCTCTGAGCAAGGTAGCCTGCCATGCATGTGACGTCACAAAAGCTTAATTTAGACAGCATATGAAACGTTGCTTGTCCGAAAAGTACCGCAATTAAATAGCAATAGCCCACTCTGTAGGTCAGTGCCGGAAAATAGAAACATGATCCTTATGTGCTTTCTGAGCATGTCTAATTTCTCAATATGTTCTTCTTCGTCTTGTTCAGCCACTGCCATTTAATTGTGGTACTTTTCGGACAAGCAACGTGTCATGCGTTGTCTAAATTAAGCGTTTGTAACATCACGCAGGCTGCCTTACTCAGAGCCTTGTGTCGCCGACACTCCCGATGTCGTAGCGATGTAACAATGCGTTTCCGACCCTAGGTCCATCTGCAAAAAATGATCGTTAGGGTACCCCCGACAATTTCTGAAAGTTTGTGAGTTGAATATCCGAACACCCTGTATATACAGAGATGAAAGAAGATGTCCATCTGCATATATAATGGACAGACATACTGATATATAGCTATGAGTCTTAGAAGATAAAGATTGAATAGTTGAATAATAGATTCGATTTTTTTTACTCCCACATTAATTAATGTTTTTTCAGAATGTATTTCTAAATTATAGCTGCTTTCATCTGTATTATAAATTGATCCTGCACCGATTACATCAATATATGGTTTAATTTGTCTCACAAATTTCCCTGCACTTTGTCTTATTGTTACATCAGCCGCATGAGAAGATCAGGTTTTGAAGCTTGTTATTTTACATGATACAATGCAATGTTTTTTTTTTTAATTTCATATCCACCAATTTCCTGCTATAAATGAAGGCGTCTATTTGCTTCTTTGCTTGTAATACCTATTTTCGCAAATCTATGTCGTGAATGATAGATTCTCTATCAATAGCTTCTTGGAATTGCTTTAGTACATATTCGGCAATAAATACAAGTTTGTCCCTGTTTGACTCTCCGCGTATTACATTTTCTTCCCATCTATGCAATTGCAAAAGATTTTATCTAAAAGGAAAGAAGTTTGATATTTAGAAAATCTAATTCAAAAATAAGAAGACTAATGAACTAACAGAGATAAAGATAGATAAATGATCGCAGATATGCGATATAAGTGCTTAAGTCTCAGACTATCTTTTTGTTTCCGTTATCGTTTATTGTTTATTACTTACTATTTATACGCAACGCACATCTACCTGCTCATTCAGCTTGTATTATTTTTTTATGTTTGAATTAAACTTTACCTTTCTAAAACGATTCTGTACAGCAGTAATAGATAAAGGTTTTTTTTTCCACTGTTCCAAGATTCAACTGCTTTTTTTGGTAATTTACGTTTACATTTCCATCTTCGTTATCCACAATACAAATTTCGTCTTCATAATTATCTTCTTCAGCATCAATATCAAACACGTCCACAAATCGTGCGGTTCAAACGGATCGTCAAAATCATCATCGCATTTGTATTCAATCGCAACATCATCATTTACAGCATTTTTTTATTAGATCGGAAATGGCATCATGAAATTCAACTTCACGGTAATTAATAGGTAAAGCAGCAAAATTTGCAAAATTAAATATTGTGATTAATAAATTTGCAATATTTGCTATATTTATTCTTGGCATTTTAACAAAAAATTGTTGTGTTGTCATTAGCACAAGAGGTTCGTCTTCCGTGAAAAGTTAATTTAAGAAATCATCTCTTGGGTTTATTTTATATATAAAACTTTTTCTTTTTAAATTTATATAAAACTCACAATCGGAATAAATTTCAGTTAACTTCAACCATACAATAATTGTTCAAATAACATCAGACGACGAATGAAATGCAGAAACGTACGGCTTTTATATCCAAATGAAAATAACATTTTGATAAATATTATGACGTGATGTTTAAGATCAAATTTCACTAGCAGATTGATATTAAAGTGAAAAATATAGTTTACGCAATGTAATATACAGGGTGTCCTAGACCAACCCGTACATCCCTTTTCTTTCAATAACTAAGCATTTTAGAGAAAAATGTTTTAAACAAAAATTGTATGATTTTGAAAGAAACATAAGATGGTGTCATTGGTTTGACTTTGGATGGCATCGTTAAGGTCAAGTCAAGGACACCTTTAATTTCTTAAATAGAACCCCCTATTTTTTATTATATATTCTTATAGCTGATGTAGAGAGCTTTCCAAAACACTATAATAAAGTATTTTTTCATAAAGTACTTTTTGAGTTATTTTATATTTTAATCTGACATATTTTGATATAAAATAAAATATTTCATCAAATATTCAGTTTTCGATAATCTTACCTATAATACTTTTATGTACAGAATAACGAGACAAATTAATTAGTATAAAAAAATAATTGTTTTTAAGAAAATTATTTACAATGTTTTTTTTTAAATAATTATTTATTTATTTGGCACTAATTGATTTGTCTCATTATTCTATATATATAGTAAAAGTATTACGGTAAGATTATTGAACACTGAATATTTTACGAAATATTTTATTTTTTATATCAAAATATATCAGATTAAGATATAAAATAACTCAAAAAGTACTTAATGAAAAAATACTTTATTATAGTGTTTTGGAAAGCTCTCGAGATCTACAAGAACATGTAATGAAAAATAGGGGGTTCCATTTAAGAAATTAAATGTGTTCTTGACTTGATCTTAACGATGCCATCCAAGGTCAAACCAATGACAACATCTTATGTTCCCCTCAAAACTATACAATTTTTGTTCAAAACGTTTTTCTTTAAAATGCTAAGTTTTTGAAAGAAAAAGGGTGTACGGGTGGTCTAGGACACCCTGTATATATACAGGGTGTTTCAGAACAACCTTCCATCCTTAAAATGACGTATTCCTGATACGATTCTAAGACGATTTTTCCTTTACCAAAATTTGAATTGAAGCGTAATTTTTTAGTTATAAGCAAAAATAGTTAGCAATCACGCGTCGAGTACAGGAGGCAAGCAGGAGCGGCGCAACGTGCCGCAGCTGACCGTCCGACGCGTGATTACCACCGCATGAGTCGCTAACTATTTTATCTTATAACATAAAATTATGCTTTAAATAAAATTTTGGTAAAGAAGAAAATGTCTTAGAATTACGTCAGGAATACGTATTTCTTAAAATAACGTCACTTTAGTGAAAGTTGTTCCGGATCGCCGCTCGTCGGACGCTGCAATCAGCTGATTGCTACACGCGATGTGTGTATGGCGGAGTGTGTGCGTAAAAGAAAAAGAGACAGAGAGAGAGAGAGAGAGAGAGAGAGAGAGGATGTGGAAGGGAAGGAGAGAATGAGGGAGAGACGTTTATACATATGCACGCACGTACGCATACACTTTTTTCTCGCTCTCTTTCTCTCTTTTACACAACACTCATATACTCTCTCGTTCAGTCACTCATTCACGCACTCACTCACTCACAGCGTAGCGAATTTATATGCTACGTATTGTCGTTAACTGCTGCACGATTATTATTTAGCGATGGACCGCGGAGACTGCGCGATCACATTGTTACGTTGCCTAGCGATGCGAGAAACGCGACATATACCGTGCAAGTTGCGACGTGCGTGTGGCACGTGGCGCGTGATTGACGCGAGATAAGATGAACGATATTCTAAAACAGTACTCGGATTTAGTTGCACATTTCGGCCCGATTCCGTGGCTCAAGCCTATTGCCCCCCATTCACCGCTCATGCGTTAGCGACGAGACGCCAGATACGCGTAACTAAGGAGCGCGACGCTTTGTCTCAGGAGCGTTCATATGTAAGAATGCCCAAATATAATAAAAGACAATATTTTTTTAAATGCACCGCGAAAATTATCAAAATTCTAAAAGTTTTCTTCAATATTTTATATTTCATTGATATAAAATATTGAAGAAAAACTTTTAATTATAAAGAAGTATTGTCTTATTATTATATTTGGACATTCTTATATACGGACGCTCCTGAGACAAAGCGTCGCGGTCCTTAGTTACGCATATCTGGCGACTCGTCGCTAACGTACGAGCGGTGAGTGGGGGCAATAGGCGTGAGCCACGGAATCGGGCCGAAATATGCAACTAAATACGAGCACTGTTCTAAAGCCTTCGCATTACGAATACGGTAGAAAACATGAAACGTATAATGACGTACTTAAAAAAATTAATTATTTATCATAATTAATAACTATTTCTAATTATAATAAATAATTATTTTAAAAAGCATGTATTATATGTTATTACGTTTTTGAAATTATTGCATTCACGATGCAAAAGTTTTAGTCAATCGCAAGATCGCAAGAATAATGTAATTAATAAATTACACTTGGAAAAATTTATTTTTATTCTGCTAAAATCAGTTCCAACGTTAAAATGTATTGGTCGCTCTGAAAAGAGCGAATCGATTAAAAAAAAATTTTAGAGCAGATGCTCGAAATGCCCGCCATCCATTCTAATGCAAGCTCTCATGCCTTTTAATACATATCATACAATACACCAATACATACGACCAATACATTTTAACGTTGGAACATCTGATTTGAGCAGAATAAAAATAAATTTTCCCAAGTGTAATTTATTAATTACATTATTCTTGCGATCTTGCGATTGATTGAAACTTTCGCATCGTGAATGCAATAATTTCGAAAACGTAATAACGTATAATACATGCTTTTTAAAATAATAATTATTTATTATAATTAGAAATATTAATAGTTATTAATTATGATAAATTAGTAATTTTTTTAAGTACGTCATTATACGTTTCATATTTTCTACCGCATTCGTGATGCGAGGGTTTTAGAAGATCGTTCGTCTTATCTCGCGTCAATCACGCGCCACACGCACGTCGCAACTTATACGGTATATGTCGCGTTTCTCGCATCGCTAGGCAACGTAACAATGTGATCGCGCGGTCTCCGCGGTCCGTCGCTAAATGATAATCGTACAGCAGTTAACGACAATACGTAGCATGAAAATTCGCTATGCTGTAAGTGAGTGAGTGCGTGAATGAGTGACCGAACGAGAGAGTGTATGAGTGTTGTGTAAAAGAGAGAAAGAAAGCGAGAAAAAAGTGTATGCGCACGTGCGTGCGTGTGTATAAACGTCTCTCCCTCATTCCCTCCTTCCCTTCCTTATCCTCTCTTTCTCTCTCTCTCTCTCTCTCTCTCTCTCTCTCTCTCTCTCTCTCTCTCTCTCTCTCTATCTCTCTTTTTTTCTTTTACGCACACACTCCGCCATACACACATCGCGTGTAGCAATCAGCTGATTGCAACGTCCGACGAGCGGCAATCCGGAACAACTTTCGCTAAAGTGACGTTATTTTAAGAACTACGTATTCCTGACGTAATTCTAAGACAGTTTCTTCTTTACCAAAATTTTATTTAAAGCATAATTTTATGTTATAAGATAAAATAGTTAGCGACTCATGTGGTGGTAATCACGCGCCGGACGGTCAGCTGCGGCGCGTTGCGCTGCTCCTGCCTGCCTTCTGTACTCGACGCGTGATTTATTAACTATTTTTGCTTTTAACTCAAAATTTACGCTTTAATTCAAATTTTGATAAAGGAAAAATCGTCTTAGAATCATATCAGGAATACGTCATTTTAAGGATGGAAGGTTGTTCTGAAACAGCCCGTATATATATATATATATATATATATATATATATATATATATATATATAATTTTACATCTTAAGTAGACAATAAACAAATGATTTTAACTTTTTTGGACATTTTTCTGCCCGATTTCTAAGAAACAATGAATCCAATATCTGAATTTCCTTTGTTGGGATTGTGTGAGAAATTAAATTAATAGAAATAATTACATTTTTAATCTTCTGCCAGTTGTTCTTTGCAAGCTTTATATAATTCTCATGACTAAAAATCAAATACGAGATGGACGCATAACGCATTGCATGGTACTAAACAAACGAACTAGCGGCTGAATACTATTTTTTTTTGTAAAGTTTTCGAAATATTGCGCGCAGTAACATTTCTCATGAAAAATTAAATAAATAATAATTTTGTATATATGTAAACGTGCACATCAAATTCAATTATGAATATTAAACGATATTTCGTACTTTTGTAATATTTTCAGCATACACGAAAAGTGAAATGATTGAGTAAGGTTGCTGAAATATTGAAATAAGATTCCATTAATCTTCATACATACAATATTATAAGGTAAGGTTTTATTGTAAGGTTAGTAGTATATATACCAGAATAATATGATCATTAAAATATGTGAGTTTGTAACCTTCCTATAATCTTACTGTTGGGTTTGCAATGTTGGCATTGCAATGTTCGGTGCAATGAGGAAGATATTAATTACCCAGATAGCCCAGTTTGCCAGATCACGTATTGCAAATTATACATTACATATTATATCGAACTCTGGCAGCAGCCGCGCATGATTTGCCATTTCAGTTAGTGCTGGCAGAAATGCAGCAAAAAACAAGCAATCTCTGCATCATTATATGCTACAAAAAGTGCTGCAAGCAGAATGCATTTAAGCAGAAGTTCTTGGCGTAGAAACAGTAGATTTAAAGTATTGCGTGTTGGTACAATGTGTCAACAGAAGCTAAATAAAAACTGAACATAACATGACACAGAATATCATTAGAAATCAAGTTCATCTGTAAAACTGAATATTGGTATAGTTATAAATAATTAATTTAATATATACATTTAAATAAATGATCAATTTATTAATAATTCGTGAATTTCAAGATTTGTATAGAAATTGAAATCGAACTCTTATTTTGTTTCAAGCAGTCAATAAATGGACAATTTTCTATTGATCCACTCGGTTTTCAAAATGTCAATTTAATATTCTGAATCCTTAGAAAAGTCCTTATTAGAATTCACAAATTAAGCTAATCGAAATAGATATTATGGCTTCGGTACATAGGACGCGGCGACGCGGCAAGCGTTGCCGCGTTCTGTGTGCAGGAATCATTTTTAATCTTGTTAACCGCACTTTGCAGTCTTTATATTTGTCTGTAACAAAAACTTAAATATAAGATAGACACGTCAAATAGCGGTAAACAAAAGAATTATAACTAGATATAACATATCTTAATATTACTATGATGCTACCATTATTTTATGACAATAGACCATACAGTGTTTCTGCAGTGTTTTTGCTGTTATCTCTTGAAATAGTAGCGCATGCTTAATTTTTGCAGCATTTCTGCCGTTATGTGTTTATAGATATACTCGATTTCTAACGATATTCTGCCGATATAGCATGATGCCATGTTACGTTCAGTTTTTATTTAGCTTCTGACATATCGTATTAACACACAATACTTTAAATCAACTGTTTCTATGCTAAGAACTTCTGCTTAAATTTTACAGCATTCTTTGTAACATATATGTTTTTTGCTGCATTTTTGCCGGCACTAACAGAAACAAACCCTGCGCGGCTGCTGCCAGAGTTCTATCCATGATGTAAGAATACAAGGGGTGCATTCGGAGAGCATATTTTTAGTGCTATGAGCGCGCTCTGGCCATTCGTGGAATCGCTTCGTAGCACCAACAAAGTGGTGTTGACGTCACTATTTTTTGCACTGCAACGTCATCACTCGCGCTAACTCGTGCTCAGGATTTCATGGTGAGGCACGACATGCTAATAGCTTTCATGGTGCCAAAATGTGCTCCCTGAACGCTGTGCGAATGTTTTCTGCTTTCGTCTCGCTTGATTTGGAACAAGTGCACTGTATATTATATGGCTATTTATTTTCAGTATTTGTTGAAAATGGATCATGGCGTACTGGTAACCTTACAAGACATCGATACCGGTCTGGTTTATACAATGCGTCTCTCACCACAGGATGCGCGCAAAGTACAATAGAAACCGGTAAATAATGGGAGGTTATGTTTGTGTGTTGTATTATTTATTTATGTTATTTTCAGATATGATTTTTGCTTCAGAAGTTTTATCTGCATTGAAGAGAACCCAAGGTTCATCAGAGGAACAAAGTTCATCAAGCTCCATAGTCTCAATGGCATCAACTTTAGATGCCGTTCCTGAATCAGAACAAGATTCAATTTTTAAATGGTCGCATCAGGCTGTTCTCCTCATTGAGGAGTATTGAAAGCGAGAAGAAGATATCATATCAGGTAAGACAATGATATGTTATTCATTTTAATGATCTGTGCATGATTCTCGGCTCTCTCACAGATTTTATGTTTTCTATAGGCAAAATATCGCAAAAGCGAGTGTGGAATTCCATCAGTGAAGTCCTTTGTAGCCATGAACATAATGTTACTGGCCCTCAGTGTCAAAGCAAGTTTAACAGGATGAAGAGAACATTCAAATCCATCAAAGATCATAATGCTAAATCAGGAAACAATCATGGCCTTACATTGAAGTGATGGAATCTTTGTTAAGAGAGAAACCTTTTATGAATCCAGTTACCTTAGCTTTCTCGTCGAATCAAGCTCGAATAGAGAATGAAAATAGTGATATGTCTTCGTCCGACAGTGATACTTCTGTTAGTTTCTCAAACTCTCGCAAAAAGAACACCTCTCAAGTTGCAGAGGTCATTATGAAAAGCCAAAAGATGATCGAAGAAAACAAATTAAAACGCCATCAGGAGACAATGGATCAGCGGACTGAAATATTAAAAGCTTTAAATAAGTTTATTGATAAACTGCAAGTATGTAATATTTTCTTGATTAAGTTATTAACCTTTAGTTCTTTTATTTTTAGACTGATTTTGATTTTGTTTTTGTTAATAGTAAGATGGAGATATATCCTATGGAACAGAAGTCTGTGATGATACATTTTTCATTTCTGTGATATGTTACTAGATAAGATGGAGGCAACAGGAGTCTGTAATGACCAAATTTTATTTCTGTGATGATCAAATCTCAGTATTTTATAAGATAAGCTAAGATAACATTTTTAGTTTTATAATGAAAATTAAGATAAGATAATACCTTTAGTTTTATTATGATAAAAAAATCAGTATTTTAAAATGATATTTTTATTTTTATGACAAAATAGGATAAGATATCTTTATTTCTGTTATTAAGATTATAAAATGTTTTTTATTAAGATAATAAGAAGTTAGTAGTGTATCTAGGAGAGTTCTAAGCCATGGTCCTCTGAGGGGGGCGAGGGGCGAGGGGAAACCGGCGCCGGGGATATGACGTCACGCGGGGGGGGGGGGACTGCGGCGAAACCGATAAGCGAGGAATCCGCGGAGAAGGGAAAGGAGACCGCGCGAAACTGATTGGCGAGGGGTCCGCGGAAAAGAGGGAACGCGAAGGTACGATGCCGCGAGTAGGTGTGAGAGAGATAGCGCGAGGCGTCCGCAATGTGTAAGAGAAGGATAGCGCTAATGATATTCTATGCAGTGTGACCAGAAACAGGTCCCGCGGCTCACGGCTCAGCAATGGAGGGGATAACGCACACAAGCGCGAACCGCGTACATGTGCGCTCTGCGCTTCGGTTAATTTCGGAGAGTAGAGAAGAACAGACATATGTTTTCCGTCTTCTTCTCACTTTCTACCGAGCTGGCAACGAAGGCAATGTTGATCGCTTGGCGCTTGGCTTATTACATACGACAGCGTGAAATGCTTTTCCAACTCGTGAACTTTTTATTATGTATATATATGTATATATATACATAGTTATATAAAACATTTTTTCGTTATGCTATATTAAGTTTTATTATTTATTATGATATGGTAAAAGTGATATATTTACGTGTAAGGACATATGCGATTTCTTATTTCTTTACTTTAATAATTACTTTATTAATTATTTACATAAATATATATTTGTGTAAAATTATAAATATTACAATAATATAAGAACAAAGAGTGAATGGACTTCCACACCACCTATGAGGTTCCACTAATGGCGCGTTAGATTTTTTTATTATGTGGATCTTCGCCTGGAGCCCTATTGTACCACATTTTATTGATGTCTCTTGTAAACATAATATTTTTTTACATATTTACTTTATTATGTCTTTTGCAAACATAATGTCTATTACAGACATGAAAATTTTTAGACGCGCCTTTTACAAATATGGTGTCTTTTGGAGACATAATATCTATTACCGACATGATATTTTTACAAGAAAATAAGTAAAGCAACTATTTTTATTATATTATATTATATGAATAATAATGGTCATAAAATATAAGTCATTATCTTCTGAACATTATTATTGCATATCGGTAGATGTTGAGGGACCAGCAATATCACAAACATCTGCAGCATATAATGTAAGACTGCTTTTTTGTTTTTTAGGAGGAGTGTTATATAATTTGTCCGACGACATGAGAGATAAATGCTTCTCATCAATCTCCATGTTTAGAATGGTTTCTTTTCTTGCTTTCAATGCTGATTTCAAAACACAAATAGCATTTATAGAGGAAGACGAAAGTTTATTTCGTTTTTTTGTTTTTAAATCTGTTAAAACAGAAAACATTCTTTCTGGATCGGCATTCGAATTTGGAAGTGATCTAACAGCATTCAAAAGACGTTTGAGATTGGGATATTTATCAATATTAGTGGAATACTGACTTTGTAAAATTTGTTTCCACATATCATCAAAGCTTAATTTTAATAGCTTTTCCTTTTCTGTTATTGTAAAATCTAGATGTAAAGTAAGCCATTCTTTCTTCAAACCATTTTCGTCAAACCCGCCAAGAGTTTCAGCGATAAAAGAAACATCATTGAATGATGTTTCTCTATCAATATCTAATAATACTAGGTTATGTTCGAAAACTTTTAATTTTGATAAAAATTTATCATTAATTGGTAATCTTTTATAAATTTCCTCGGCGGCAGTTACATAAAATTGCAAACAATTCTTTCGAACATTTGCAACTATATCTGCATGTCCTTCCTTCATTAATTCATCGAGATAGTCTTCACATTCAGATCCTAAAGAAACTTCTTCTAACAATTTTTGATTCTCCTTTTCATCAAATTTAATATTATCACATAAATTATTCAAATGCTCTGACTTTAAAAAATGTTTGCAAACTGTGGTTAAAAGTTCTACTGACTTTGGCTGCAATAAATGTATTCTAGTTTCCACAGCTTGGAAAAATGCATTAAATGCCCAGTAAGCAATTTGATAACAAATTGTTGCCAAATTGGCATCAAATTCGCTCAAAACTTGGTAACAAATCCAGTGCCATCTGTGTCCGCATTAAGCTTGTGTTTTGGTGACAAAGCTTGTTGACATAACCTGACAGCAAATTGATGGCAAAAACCGAGCAAAGCTTGACATGATTTGACGTCAAATTGATGGCAAAAATCGACCAAGATCTGCGCAAGACAATCTGATAACAGATTGTCAGCAAAAACCGAACAAATTCTGCAGCTTTTGGCCATTCATATAAAAGTATATATTTAAATAGATTTAAAGCCTTAACCCTAAGTAACAAAATGATGATAAGTTTTGGTCATAAAATGACCATTAGATAATTAGACATTATATAAAATCATATATTAATATGTTAAAACATATAAGTAAATTCAAATAACTTAATTTATAAAATTAAAGATCTTTTTGGACAGAAATTGTTTTGAATAAGTGAAAACCGAACAATTATCTGTCCGATTTGCCAAAAATCAATTCAATATCTGAATTTCCTATATAAGAATTATGTAAAAAATTGAACTGATAGAAATATATATATTATAATATTATTAGCATTTTGTAGGCTTTATATACACTCATGACAAGAATTTGAATACGGGTATAGATAATGAATAACGCGCCGCATAGCGATAAGCGACTGAACTATTTTATAATACTTTGTAATAAGCTGCAGATTTTGTTCGGTTTTTGCTGCCAATTTGCCATCAGATTGCGCACTTCAGATCTTGCTCAGTTTTTGCCGACAATCTGATGTCAGTCATGTCAGCAAGCTTTGCTCGGTTTCTGCCGCCAATTTGCTGTGTAGTTATGTTAGCAAGCTTTGCTTGATTCTTGCCGGCAATCTGCCAGCTTAATCGGTAATAACAACTCTTGTACCAAATTTGTAGCCTTTTTGCTGACAATAATTTGTAGCAAGCACTTGGCAATATCTGTTAGAACAGATCTGGCTGACTGGGTGAATTTAAAAAATTTAAAATATGCTGTAAAAATAAGAAATAGGCTTTTATATCTAGATTTTGCATCATAGATAATAAATATGTTCCAGACTTTGTTCTTTCGCTTATGGTAATTTCATTCAGAAATAACTTGATAGTATCCCAAGACTCAAGAAGTCTTTCAACACATGAATGATGAGAAAGCCACCGTGTATCAGACAACTTTAAAATTTTTAGGTTTGTTTCCTGAAAACATTCACAGAACTCTTGATAAATTGCCGAACGTTTTGGACTACCGTTAATAAAATTCACGATTTTTTTTTAAAATTCCTCGCAATAATCCGGTATTTTAGCGCATGCGGCATGCGCAACTAATGCAGTGGAATGACAAGGACATGGAAGTGTAATTAAATTTTTACACATCTCTTTCAGCTTTTTTTTAAATGAAAGATGTTTTCCCGTCATTACGGATGCATTGTCACATGATAAAGCAACAATATTTAAAAATGGAATATTCAATTTCCACATTTCAGCTTTAAAAGCATTAAACAATTTTTCTGCGCTGCAGTCTCTCGCATCAATATTAATTAATTTTACTAATTGCGAGCGAATGTTTAATGTTTTCGAATCAACATACCGAACAAGAAACGTCATCCATTTTTCATTTGAAATATCAGATGTTTCATCAATAAAAATTGAAAATTTAGTGTTTTGAATGCTGTTAACTATACGATCCGTCTCAATCGGACATAACACATTTGAAATTATACTTGTACATTTTGTTTGGCCCATACTCATATTTTTCAAAACATTAAAATCTTTTCCTATTTCTTGAAAAAGAGTAAGAATATCTTTTGCCGTTCGATGCGAAATATTTTTATCAGCAATTAACGCGGCATAGCGAATTTCTGCTGATTTCTTTCGCTCTTCAAATGACAAAAGTGATTCGTTCACATTCATATCTTCACTGGATTTGTTTGTTTCATTTTCTTTACATTTTATAGTATGTTGCTTGGATTCTGCGTGACGATAGATTTGAGACAAACCACCAATAACAGATATATTACAAAACGCGCAGAAAAATGAATTAACGTCATCTGATACTTCGCGTAGCCATGGCTTAAACAAATCGATCTCTAACCATTGTTGTTTAAAACGTTTTCGTATTATTGTATTTGAACTTATATTGTTATTATTTAATAATGATGCATTTTCTTTATGACACGCAGAATCCGCATGTCTTATAACGTGCGATAAACCGCACGAAAAATTTTTATTACATATAATACAATGGAAAAGGCTATCGTCAAATGATACTTTGCGTATCCAAAATTTAAATCGATCATCACTAAGCCAAGCTTCTGAAAAGCTTCGCTTAGGTTTCTTTTTTAATGTATCACACATTTCTATATAGAATTGTCAACAACAAAGATTCTAAGAATGAAATATATATATATATATATATATATAGATATAATGAATAAATACAATGAATAAATATAATGAATAAATATAATGAATAAATACAATAAAGAATGTAATATAAATATATAAATATAACAGATAAAAATATAAATAAATTTGAGACTTACAATTGGAATAGTTCCATAAATTTTATCATCCGCGAATCTTGTCCGTAAAAGATATCACATAAGGTATAAGATAAAGTAGATATGTAAAATATATTATGTCTATAAAGGACATGAATAAACTTTCTGAACATTAAGATTTCATATAAGAGCACTGTTTAGAGAAAATTATTAAAACGAAAGGTAGCAGCGTAAAGAATTCCAGATAAGTTTGAATTGATATAATCTATTGAAATGAAATTTGAATTGATATAATTTATTGATTCTGTGCCCGCGTACTACTTATCTAGTCGACGTTTCGGCGAGAAAAGAGACGAGAGCCTATTCTACATGTTTAAAAACAACGAAATTGTTCCGAGACAATAACAAGAAAAAAATACTTTGTCAGCTGATTTGGGCATATCGAGACGAGCGGACACGACAGGCTGTGCGTTTATTTGTAAACACAAGCAGAAATCTGCTCGAGAAAAACAATGAACATATTGAACAATATTTCAGGTAAATATCATTAAAAATAATATCGGTAGTCTAAAGGAAAAATTTATTTTAATTGATGAAAGATTTATTTTTTGAATTTTATCATCCATGTATTTTGTCCGTAAAAGATATCACATAAGATATAAGATAAAGTAGATATGTAAAATATATTATTTCTATATAAGACATGAATAAAATGTGGTACAATAGGGCTCCAGGCAAAGATCCATGTAATAAAAAAATCTAACGCGCCATTAGTGGAACCTCATGGGTGGTATGGAAGTCCATTCACTCTTTGTTCTTATATTATTGTAATATTTATAATCTTACACAAACACATATTTGTGTAAATAATTAATAAAGTAATTATTAAAGTAATATAAAGTAATTAAAAAATTGCATATGTCCTTATATGTAAATATATTACTTTTACTATATCACAATAAAACTTATAAACTATAGCCAATGCTATACTAATATAGCATAACAAAAAAATATTTTATATATATATATATATATATATATATATATATACATATATGCATAATAAAAAGTTCACGAGTCAGAAAAACATTTAACGCTATCGTATGTAATAAGCCAAGCAATCAACATTGCTTTCGGCTGCGTTCCAATATTCACTGCCAGTACTGAAAATCTATAGTGCACGTGACGTGGACTATAGATTTTCAGTACTGGCAGTGAATATCGGAACGCAACCATCGTTGCCAGCTCGGTAGAAAGTAAGAAGAAGACGGAAACATATGTCTGTTCTTCTCTACTCTCCGAAACTAACCGAAGCGCAGAGCGCACATGTACGCAGTTCGCGCTTGTGTGCGTTATCCCCTCCATTGCTGAGCCGTGAGCCGCGGGACCTGTTTCTGGTCACACTGCCGCCAGCTACTAACGAATCGCGCGGCAGCAGGGGTGGCCCAGGATAAATCCGGGACCGACTCCCCCTGCCACCGCACGAAGGTGCTCCTCGACCCTGTGTTCAAAAGACACAGGCCGAGTGCCGCCGCCCAGTCCTGCAGGACCCCGCCCCTGGCGTCCGTGAACCGGGAACCCCAACGCGTTGATTTCGCATTGAAGTCCCCGGCCACGATGACCGGACGGGGCAGTTGGCGGCGATAAACGGCCGCCACCCCGTCCAGGAACGCCTCATAGTGGGCGAGGTCTACATTCGGGGAGATGTAACATACCACAACGGAGATGGGCCCCCAACGCACCGCCACCACTCCCCGTCCCGCCTCAATGGGCGTACAGCGGGGGAGTAGGGGGTCGTTGCGCCACGTGATCGCGACGGAGCCCGCCCCGTCGCCAATCCAACATGGATTGTCCACCGGGACTCGATAGGGCTCCGCCGCGATCCCTAAACCGCAACCACGCTCCGCCAGGATGTGCAGGAAGAGGTCCTGCGCCCGGCGGGCGTGGTTGAGGTTCGCCTGTATCAGGCGGAGGGCCGCTATGTTTAGCGGCCCTCAGGTTCGGCCATCATCTCCTCCGCCATGGTGGCGGGGGGAGTGATGGCCTCCGGCCTGGCCCTCGGGGGCCTTTTTTCTTTGGGGGCCTCCTCGGAGGTCCCCACTTCGTCCGCGCCCCTCTTGCGGGCGTCGGATGGCCGGCCGTCTGTGATCTCGGCCAGTTTAACCGGCCGAGATTCTTCCGCCGGTGCGGGGGGCCTCGTGCGCTCCGCAGCGGCGGGTTTCTTCTTCTTAGGGGGGGGGAGGTGCAACGCGGTCCCCCCACCCTATGGTCCGCAGGACGGCCCAATTCCGTGCAAACTTAGCCGATCCTAACGAACTCTCCAAGAGGCTGGGGTTAATTTCTAAAAACAAAAGCCTACACCAATGGGCGCAACTTCTGAACCTTCTTCTGGAAGGGCAACACCTCCTACTCATGAGAGGGGTAGATAGTAAGGATTTGATTTGTTAAAAAAGAAATTCTGACTGCCTAATGGAGAGGATACGTGGGGAGACGCTAAGATTCGAAGATATGCGAAAACTCCTCTCAAAAATTCATTCCGTCTTCACTCTTCAAACGATTCACTACATAGCTAATAATCAGCTCCGAAACCAGATATTCGCGACTCAGAATTGTACAGAGACCAAGTTTAAATAAAAGTGAAGGACTTAGTGCTAAGTGCCAACTACCGTGGTCATCCAGCAACACGACAGGGCCGAGTTTCTGAGCCATCACTCCCGAGCCCATACCGATCTGCAGCAACAATCGCAACTAATTAGCTACTACAATTATCAACGCATCTTCAAGTAGTAAGTGGGTTCAACAGTTTCAATTTCTATCCTCCCCTTTATTATTATTACTATTTTACGTCTCGTATTCTGAAATAATTCTTAATCAATATCTCGTTTCAATACTTTGTCCTTAGATCTTGATTGTCTCTTGTGTAACTGTCTCTTTCTTAATCCTCATTCTTCTTCCCTCGAAACATTACCTCGAATCTCCCTCTCGTCTTCTCCTTAGTCACCACGAGTTACCTGTATCTTACAGCGCGACTCTCGACTCTCCTTAGTCACCACGAGTTACCTGTATTTTATAGTGCAACTCTCGACTTTTCCTTAGTCACCACGAGTTACCTGTACTTTATAGAGCGACTCTCGACTTCTCCTTAGTCACCATGAGTTACCTGTATTTTATAGTGCGACTCTCGACTTTTCCTTAGTCACCACGAGTTACCTGTATTTTATAATGCGACTCTTGATTTCTCCTTAGTCACCACGAGTTACCTGTATTTTATAGTGCGACTCTCGACTTCTTAGTCACCACGAGTTACCTGTATTTTATAGTGCGACTCTCGACTTCTCCTTAGTCACCACGAGTTACCTGTATTTTATAGTGCGACTCTCGACTTTTCCTTAGTCACCACGAGTTACCTGTATTTTATAGTGCGACTCTCGACTTCTCCTTAGTCACCACGAGTTACTTGTATCTCATAGTGCGACTCTCGACTTCCTATTAGTCACCCCGAGTTACCCGTATTTTACAGCCCGACTTTCAATTACATTTGTCATCTTTTCTGCTCCCAGTTCGTCCGGAAATTTTCATACAAAGATATAAAAAGAAAAATATACCTTTACCCGAATCTGAAATCTAGAATTATTCAGTTAATTTAGTTTCCAAGAATTGTTTCACGAATTAAGAATTTCTTTACATTCGATTTTTTTTTATTTATTATTATTACTCATCACGGTCCCCTTTCCTTAGTGGAAAGATTAAATCAATCTTCGTGCGCGACCATCAAAGGGTTACGAAACCGTCGGAATCGACAATTGAGAAAGGAATTGGCTCGGGCGTGCGCGGACCCTAATTATACTATAGACTATAAGAAATTTAACTTAATCTAACCTAACTTAGATAAACATTCCTTCGATTTAAGAACGCATCGGTTAATTAATATATATATCAAGCAAAAACGAACACACAAAATACACAACTTACCACCTTATCTCCCAACTTCCTCTTTTCATTATTCTCCCCCTTCTTATTCCCCCGTCTCTTCCCCCGAGCGTCCTCCATCGCCTACCTTCCCTGAACACCCTCCATGGTCGGAAAATCTCATTCCACCTTCTCCCCCTGCCTTTTAATTTTTCCTTTTCCCTCTATAATTTATAACTATTTGACTTTATATTGTAAATCTCCAACCGGAATTTAAATTCTACTCTCTCCGTTTAATTCCGGTTGATGTCCTCCGTATTTATTATTGTAACACCCGCGAGAACATAATTTCCTTTACCTACACTCACGCACACGAATACTTACAATTACACATTAGAATTTAAGAAGATGTATTTTACATATAAGTTTTCATAAACCGAACTAAATGTTCTTTATTAATTTTTAAATCCTTTAAAAAATCGTTCATTTATTTTTTTTTGAATAAATGTAACGTTAAACTTTAAAATTCGAGAAATTTATTAACCCGACCTCCTTCCTGTTACCCGAAATCGCACAGGGTCCCATCCTGAGTAATAAGGATTCAGTTTCTTTACCGAAAAGGGACCACCGATCGAACGGTCTTTCGATAGAGTAGAGCGACTCTTCCGGTCGTTGACCTGTCTAAGGCCCTGTATGGTTCGTTCGACTCGGAAACACTTGTCTCGAAAAAGAGAGAGAGTGTGTTTCGAGGTAAATAGGTTACGCCCTCCCGCTGACTCTTCCTTCCATTGAGTTTGGACGTAATATTATCATTAACTGTTGGTACAGTTAATTCGAACCACATTTTGCAAGCATCTGCGATGTTGCTATCGGACCGTTGGTATTTATTAATAAGTTCACACACAGGATCAAAAATTAATATATAGTCTTGAAGTATTGTTTCAAAGTCCTTGCTTATCAATATTTCCGAACACTCAGTCCTAATAGTAATCTTCTGATCTTTTATTATTTGACGCATTATCGATAAATTATGTAAGCAACAACGAAATGCATCCTTGTAGCTGCATCATCGAGTTTCGCACGCAAGAACAATTTATTGTCTTCCACCTTTTATGACTTTTTTTTCTGGACCTGGCTGCTTGAATTTTCTCAACGATTCACAGATTCAGCAAATCTTGCGTTGACCAAGCACTTTGCTAATAAATTACCGCTATGGCTTGCACAAGTCAAATGCCATAAATTAACTGATTTACCCATCAGTATCATTGCAGAAGCATTGTCCGATACGACGGCATAAATACGGATTTTGAATTTGTTCTTAGCGATCTCCGTTGCTTCACCCACAATTTCTGTTAATACATCTCCTGTTTCCTTTATGCCAGTTAAGTCCCATGAATTGAGATACATACTCTTGTCCATTACTGTATGTATTATACAGACAATCAGTTTGGTGTTGGCAGCAGAATTTTTCCAACCATCGATCAACAGTACACCCACTATTTCATGGTCTCTCACGGTTTTAGATGTTATTTCATTGTGAATCTTGTCTAACAATTGATTTGAAAGCTTTTTTCTGGATGGAACTTTGTAATTTAGATTTAGGAGTTTTATAAAGTCCTTAAATAAATTAGATTCAACAACATTAAAAGATATGTTGCAACCAAAGAAAAATTTTGCTAAAGCCAAATCAATTGAATTAAATAATTCATATGAATTAGGATGGGAACGTTTAACCCCACGTTTGGCTTGTTCTGTTTTGGCTGCTTTCATTTTTAAATCTAGAGAAATAGAAAGAAATTGTCAATATCTAACAATTTATTTGGATAGACAATAACATTTAATTTACTTTCTTTACTTACATTATTTTTGATACTTTTTAATAAATAACAATATTTTAGACACGTCCGTATTCGATTATTTTCTTTGTTTACTACTTTATTAGGTCAGAATCCCGCTTTTTAAGGTTGTATTTCACTAAGGAGGTTGGTTGTGGTTTGCGGTTGGAGTTACGGTTGACAGTTGCGGATTGACCAATCAGCCGACAAGCTGCTTTACTCTGATTGGTCAATCCGCAAACATCAACGGTAACCTCAACCGCAACCGAGCCCGCAAACCGTAGTGTAATACGGCCTTTACAGTTTTGCCATGTATAATACGTTTTATACGTTTTATATGTATTATATGTTTCTATACGTAGGAATCGTAGGAAACCATTCGCAGCGCTAAATTGCCCAACCCTGCTTCGGAGTATCTCCCTCCTCATACGGACTTCTACTCGCTAGCTCGAGATAGATATATTAAGACTTCAGGGGACTTTCTTGCTTCCCAGGCAGGTCGGAAAGGCTCCCAATACTTTGGACTGTATATTTTCGCCTAATGCGTGGTTTTACAGTCATTCTTTTGATCGCGTTGGGATGGTTACTGTCGCACGAACCCACTCTAATCATTAAAATCTAAATTATAATCTTTTTAGGTGCAACATTGTGGACTCTCCCGCATGCGATTGTGGGGCTCCTCAACAGGATATTGGTCACATCCTTTGGTCCTGTCCGCTGCTCTCCGCACAACGTGGCTTACTCCTCGCTGCCGTCGAGCGGGGTCTTGGGGTTCCTCCCCCCTATGATATTTTTGAGCTTTTAAAATTTCCATCCTATAAAATTGTCGCTCCTATTGTTTTCTTCCTGCGCTTGAATAACATTTCGATTTGACTTGACGAATTGGAACCTTGCTTTGGCGCGAATGCGCTGTGTTCTTGTCCTCGTGAACTAAGTTGAGATGGCTCTCTGGCAGCATGAACAGAAATATACTCTGTTCCTTGCTATAAAATAGAAAAAGAAGAAGAAGAAGAAGAAGCCATCACAGATCACAGTTTCAAGTAAGTGATTCAGCAACCGTATCCGGCAGACTTAAGTTTCATGCTACCTAAACAAAGGAAAGATAGGGAACGTGCGGTTTATACTTTATATGTCTATAGATTTGACATATAGGGTGTTTACGTTTAGTAATTGGATTTGCAATCGGATTAATTGCAGTCAACCGACTAGGAAAAAAGTTCCCTAGACTAATCGGATTTGTAAACGTGTCTATGAAGCGATCGGATTAGCTCATTAATAAGGGACTGTAGGAAAGCGTGAAAATTTTACTCGTATTGCAGAATTTTGAGAAGAAATAGAAAAGTAGGTATGTATGTACTTTTTGTTATTCTCATAATAATTAATTTTCATTCTCCTTTAAATGTATATTGAGCGATAGATGTATTAATGTTTTACTGATATATTTTAAAGAAACAAATAGGCTATAACTTTCCCTCACTCTGTTTTAGTATCTTTAACATATTAGTTTTTAAAAATATTTTTTTCAGATGTAATTACAAATGGATACAAACGAGGAAAACGTGTTTGAGCAGGAACAGTTCGGTACTTATATCGTAAAACAAAGTTTTTATTTTAGTTGTTCTAGCTAAACTAATTATATTAATAAACTTTGCTGAAAACTATATATAGTTTTCTGTGAAAAAATAAGAAACTTAGTAAAATAATTACATTAATGTCTTCCGTATAATATGAAAGATATTTTTGCAAAGTAAACATTTTCTTATTTCAAAGACATGGAATATATTTCAAAGCAAAGTTTATTAATATAATCAGTTTAGCTAGAACAACTAAAATAAAAACTTTGTTTTACGATATACATACCGAACTGTTTCTGCTCAAACATGTTTTCCTCGTTTGTATCCATTTGCAATTACCTCTGAAAAAAATATTATTTTAAAAAATTAATATGTTAAAGATATTAAAACAGAGTGAAATGAGGTTATAGTCTATTTGTTTTTCTAAAATATATCAATAAAACATTAATACATCTATCGCTCAATATACATTTGAAGGAGAATGAAAGTTAATTATTATGAGAGTAACAAAAAGTACATACATATACCTACTTTTCTATTTCTTTTTAAAATTCTGTGGTACGAGTGAAATTTTCGTGCTTTTCTACAGTCCTTTATTAATGAGCTAATCCAATCGCTCCATAGACACATTTACAAATCCGATTAGTCTAGGGAACTTTTTTCCTAGTCGGTTGATATAACTGCGATTAATCCGATTACTAAACGTAAACACACCATATTTCCGTTGCGGCCTTGGTCGAGTACGGGCGTGTTCACGTAACGCGTGTGTTCTTTGGACCTTATTTTTGAATTCTACTCTCCTCTTTTAAAGAGGAATTCCTTCTGTAGCGTTCTATCAGTAACTCGCATCTAAATAAAATTTCTGATACCAACTCACAACTTGATCTCTACAACATTAGCACTATTTATATCGACTTGGCTGTGTGGGCCTGTGTATCTCAGGCCCGGTGCTATTCACAAGAAAAAGAAGAAGAACATAAACACCCATAGCTTTGAATAAGGTTATATTTTATTTGCTACGTGTATGTATATACATACACGCTAATAGGAATGCATAGATTATTACTAATGTATATACAAATATGTTAGCGTCTGGACATTTACAAGTGTGTAGCAAAGCTTTTTTTATTTTTAAATGTTTTCTTAAATCTTACGGATATAAATGTCTCGAAAAAAATCGATGAGCGGCTGTTGACTTTATTTTTTCTGTATATTTTGCATCAAGGGGCGCGTTCCACTTAACGATCGCAACGCTCACGATATCATTTTATCCTTGTTCACCGAAAGTTAAACAAAGACAGATGGTACTTGCGAGCATTGCGGTCGTTAAATGGAACGCGCCCAAGATGCTATCTTGAAAAAATAAGGGATTGTATATGTATCAAATACATTCACATACATACGTAGGATACTTTGTTACTTGCTCTCGAATTTTATGTCAGTAATCTTTTCCTTCATAATATCACACGCAAAAATGTATCTATTATTTAAATAAGTAGCATGAATTGAAACAAATGCTTGACTGAAGTTGTGATATCCATGGAGTGGATATCACAATGGATCACAAGTTGTGATATCCATGGAGTGGATATTACAACTGGTGATCCATTGTGATATCTAGTATTTTGTTATTTTATAATAAACATTTCTCTATCAGTTTGCTCACAATTGTTCTGATTGCTTTCTCACAGTGTATTTTAGAGAATTTTTATAAATACATTTCTAGAAATGAAATTTTTTTTCAGCTTTATGAATCGGAAGAAACATCATAACGTCTAAATCGTTTCGGAAAGTGGGCAATGTGGTTTAGTAATAGTGATCGTTGGAATTTTTCCATGGATCGATTATTTTTCGAGCTTATGGACGAATGTAAATATCTGGCACCAGGAGCGCAATTGACCTATGCTATGAGAAATCGTTTAGAGAAATACAAAAGAGAAGAGCGAAAAATAATTGTATCTCATATGAAAGATGGCTGTGCTCCATTGTTCATTGCCTGCAAGAGGGGACATGTGGAGATTGTCGAATATCTTTTAAGAAAATGCGACGCCGACATCGAACAAAGAGGAAAGTATGAAGTACCTGATGATGGATCAGTTCACTGTGTCACGCCATTATGGTGCGCCGCGGTATCTGGGAATTTGGAAGTTATAAAATGCCTTATATCCCATGGAGCTGATGTGAATGCAGTCTCTGATTCTGGATCTACTCCTGTTAGATCTGCATGCTTCATGACACATATGGGTAACAAATTATATATCAATTATGCAAAATATAATTGATAGGGCAAGTAAACAAAGAGGTAATATGTCATATTTCTTTTAAGAAGCATTATGTATTTTTCTATATCATTATTTGAATTAAATATTTTTGTAAATAATCCGATTACATATCATATTAAAAAAGATAAAATAATATGTTATAGTAACAGCAGAAAGACATATAATGAAAAAAGGTAATATTAAATAAAAACAGTGCAGTAATATATATAATATTTGCAATCAAATTGTAAAAAATAACAAAGTAAACAAAGAGGTAATATGTCATATTTCTTTTAAGAAGCATTATGTATTTTTCTATATCATTATATTTGAATTAAATATTTTTGTAAATAATCCGATTACATATCATATTAAAAAAGATAAAATAATATGTTATAGTAACAGCAGAAAGACATATAATGAAAAAAGGTAATATTAAATAAAAACAGTGCAGTAATATATATAATATTTGCAATCAAATTGTAAAAAATAAGTGAATATTTCAGAATTGAATGAATGTATTTTTGTCAAATTGATATAAAAATATAATCATATGCAGATCTAGGTCAAATCTAAGCATGCAAAGATTTAATTTATTTTCATTTATTTTTTATAATGTTTAGTTGTAATGTTTAATAGATCTCGTTTTTGCATTTGGAATGAAATAATATATGACAGATAGAGAAAGATCACAAAAAACAATGTAAGAAATTTAAGCAAAATGTGAGACTTAATGTCTAATATTTATTTCATTCAACATTATAAAAATGTATAGATCACGCATCTAATTTTCAGCGAATCTAATCGTTTGTTGATCTTTGTTTTTACTATCACACACATAATGTATTCCAAATGATTTACACGGAAAGTGCCTTATTTATTTCGGTATCGCGGTACGATATTACATTAATCCTTAATTACTAACAATAAGACTCCTTTTCTTTTGCTTCCTTATAAAGGAAGTTTTATTTTCATGACAAAATTTTTTTTCCGGTTTTCTATACTAATGTGTTTAGAATGTTCCAAAACGTCGAAAAATCATATTTTTTTAAAATGTCTATATGTATGTATGTATGTATGTATGTATGTGTGTATGTATGTATGTATGTATGTATGTATGTATGTGTGTATGTATGTATGTATGTATGTGTGTATGTATGTATGTATGTATGTATATACGTATGTATGTATGTATGTATGTATGTATGTATGTATATACGTATGTATGTATGTATGTATGTTTGTATGGAATGTACATTGTACAACCTCTATAACTACTGCAACTTTAAAGATATCAGGTTAACTTTTTTTTTACATGAATAAGATATTATTAAAGAAAGGTTGGTATTGAATTTGGTGAGTATCAATGAAAGGGTTCATTTTTTATAAAATTTTGAATTCTTTGAGAAATGTTTGTACATACTGTAACTTTCGCAAATTTTGAGAGACCTTCCTCTATGAGGTAGCCAAAATTGAAAAACCTGCTTGCTTTAAAGAGCTTAAGCTTTGTGAGTGAAATAAAATGATAAAGCAATGTGCAAGTTTCCAATTTGCACAATTTTCATCTTTTTCTCTTTCTTTCTCTAAAATATTTATTTTAATCTTTACATTTAATTAGTGATTATTTTGTGTATAGATGGTTATCTGAATTAACAAGAATGATTTTGAATGTAAATCATATATTTATTTTTCAGACATTGTCTTGTATTTAGTGGAAAATGGCGCTGATATACTAAAAGCAAACTATAATGGCGGAACATGTTTGATAAATTCTATACAAAGTGTGGAGTTGTGCACTTTTCTTTTGGAACATGGCGCGGATGTGAATGCCACGGATATTCAGAACAAAACTGCCTTACATTATGCCATTCAGGAACACAGATTTCGAACTACCAAATTGCTCTTAGAACATAATGCGGACCCTCATATCAGATCTCGATATAACGATGATGCCCTCCAGACTGCCTGCCTTAAAGGAGCCATTCAGATATTCGAATACTTAGGTAAGAATGATTCAATGCAATATTGTAACAATTAGCGTTTCTTTCCTATGATAAAAGATACAGATTTATATTGATTAAAATTACGATGTATGGCATTCATGATTTAGTGGAAAACGTATCATATTCCACGGATAGATTGGCAGATGCAAACGAGCTAATAGGATCCACATTCTTCGATGATCATAGCGATACACATATGGCATTACAATATTGGAGGGCCGCGATGGTCCTCAGAATAGTCAACTCGAATGATGGAGTGCCTTTGCCAAAGAGACCTGTGTTACCAAAACGCGAGACTTACAGAAACACCGTGGAATTTTCAACCGTGGAAGAGTTAAACGCCATTTCGCTCGATTTAGATGCAATAAGAATACAAAGTTTATTGATATGTGAAAGGATATTAGGCCCACATCACAAAGATACTCTCTTTCGACTGATGTTTAGAGGTGCATCATATGCAGACTCTTTAAGGTATTCGTCCAATCTTTCTGAAACGTATTTAATTCCATGTAATCACATGCATGTAATATTTCTTCTTTTTAGATATCAACAATGTATAGATTTGTGGCATCGAGTGTTAGAAATTAGAATTGAAAAGGATTCGGTATGTAAAACATAAAAATGTCGGATGCGCAGTTATATGCGTATACAATTTTTCCATCTATATGTGAAAAATAAATTCTATCGGTCTTTTAGATTTTATATGCAGATACCTGTTTCACTGCACAAGCTCTTGTAAGGCTTATGGTGGATTTGAATGAAAAAACATTGGAAGTAATAGATCGTAATCGAGAAAGACAAGAACCGAGATTTTGCGATGTAGTAGCGATATTTAAATTACTCTCTAGCCAGCTGACGGAAGCTAGACAGTTATTGGAAGTATGTATGACTTGTGCATATTATATAATTTATAAGTAATAATATATGCTGTTGAGATAGATTGTTGTACACATATGTTAATTATATTAACATTATATTATAGAAACGTCCTGTGCATAAGAGACAGAGAGACAATTATGATCGTATTCTGAAGTGTGTGACACATCTTATTTATCTTTTAGTAGAAAAAGCAAAATCTGATGAGCAGAAAACTTTAATGCACCAGTTAGTCCATGGTTTAGTGAAACAAAATCCCAGATCTGTTTATATAGACGACACACTTCTTCATCTTTGTGTTTCTAGTTCAAATACAATTAACTCTAGTTATTTTACTTCTGCCGATGATATACATGTAAGTATGAACTTTTACTCATGTGTATCAAAAGAGTTAAAGCTTTACAGTAGATCATCTTTTTGTAAATCTTTTTATTTTCAATATTAATTATTTTCATAAATAAGTATAAAAGCAACTTCTCTATTATATTCAATATAAACTTAAAATTATCTAGTATGTTCAAAATAAAATTTGATAATTCTTAAAATTAAATGAAGAATAAAGTAAAATTCTATTTGCATCTTTAAAATTTAATACCTGAAGAGTTCTTCATTCTCAATTGTAATAGTAAAAACTATTACTTCGCGAATATGTTTTATTAGCCGAAAAGTCGGCTGCGTCATTAGACAGTAAATGAAATACATATGCAATATTTTGATGAATATTTCCAGACAATTTTTCCACGTTTGGATGTTGTTAAATTGCTCTTGGATTGTGGAGCATACATCGATGCTAGAAATACATTAAGGTCAACCCCTTTACATATAGCAAGCAATGCATATAACTTTCACAATGCTGTAAGTATACTTTTCTTTATATATTTTCTATAGTTTTACAAGTCAAATATTACAGCTCACATTAAGAATTTGTTTAAAACAGCTGATAAAATTGTTGTTGGATTATGGCGCACACTTAGATACACCAAATAGAGCAGGAGATACACCATTACGACTAATATCCTCTAATCCACAAAATAACGTGAATCTTCTTAATTATACTAGTCTTCAGTGTCAAGCCGCGCAGGCTGTTTGTAAATACGGAATCTGCAGTAAAGAATTGCCTATTACATTACGCCATTTCCTAGGACTTCACAGGGAATGATACTGATGATAATTTATAGTAAGAATGATTTTTTCAAATTATATTATACTTATTGAGAGATATTTTATTATAATTCCAAAATGTATGACAATATCAAAGGATTCATGTGTAATGATGAACACAATGATATATATACTAATTTATATAATTTATATTCTAATTATAAACATATTAGAGAGAGAGAGAGAGAGAGAGAGAGAGAGAGAGAGAGAGAGAAATATATATAATATAAAATAGTGAAATATACATACCAATGTCGAAACTTTAATTATAAAGAAAGTACTATTTTTAGAGTGCTAACTATACTGTTAACATCTTGCCATCAAAAAGCATACCAATAATGGTGTCATACAAATGTTTCTAAAGCATTAAAAGACTGAATGAGAAGAGAATGCTTCTATTCTAACTAAAACTAATTCTCCCAATTAAATATTTTGCAATATAAAACATTGTTTTTTAATACATTCGTATAGCGATTCGCGTAATTTAATTAAGTATTGGAAGTTCTTGTTACACAGCGTTTTGAAAAATCATAAATGCTTGAGAGAAATTTGTACTTAAATATTGTTACACAGGGTGCGTTCGGGGAGCACGGCTTTTAGCACTATGAGCGTACTCTGTTCTTGTTCAACTTTCAATAAATAACAAAGACAGAGCACGCTCATAGCGCTGAAACCGTGCTTCTCGAACACAGCCATACTGTGCTGTTTACAAAGTAAAAGAGATGGCACCTATATGACGTTTTATCATAGAAATATTTTTCTAGTTTTTCTAGTTTTTCCAGAATCGTCAGGCTTTTCTTTCTGAAAAAAATATCACAAATAATAAGTTTGCTGGAAAAAAGCACATCAACTACAATTTATTATATTCTAATTTAATCTAATTTATTAATTACGTCATCTATTTAAAAGATTAGATTTAAAATAATCGAAAATATTGACTATTATTGCATGTGATACTATTTTATAAATACACACTTGTCTAAAATGAAAAGATTTTATTAAATGGACTTTCAGTAGAATATCCAATGGTTCCATTTCCTTAATCGTTAGTATAGTAACTGTAATATAAAGTGCTTTTATATTTTATATTAATGCTAACGAATGTTTTTCATGATTCAGATGTTGATGAATCATCTGTTGATATTGCATCGGAAAGTTAAATATCATAAAAATAGCTATATTTTATAGCACTATAATACAGCATACCTGTATTAGAGTGCTACAGACTATTACTGGATATTTTATTCCAATGTATTATAATATACTACTGGATGAGAAAATTTTTCTCGTAGCCAGTTTTGCTTTATAATATGAAATTGTAAGTGGAAAAATTGTTAATGCAAAAATTATTATACTGCTTAATTTTTATGTCTAGTGTATGGATTCTGGTATGAATTTTGTTCTCTTGCAATGAACACAAATAACATATCTCATATGTGCCATTCAGATTTACTTGTTAACATCCGAATTCTAATTATTGAGACTTACTAGTCTTGCTCACAAATTTATTTCTTTTTTTCCTGAATATATTTTATTTTAAGCATGCTTTGTAGTTTAAAGAACCTTGCACTAATCATATGGAAAATCTGTCCCAGTCAAATCAATTGGTTTTTACATATGTTGTAGCTTATGACCTACTGAACAAAAGATGTAATGGGCACAAAGCTCAATAATGGACAGTTATCGAGTTATAAACAGTCAAACATGAAAAATTCGGACTGCCGAATAGTCAAATCTCGGAAGGTATTGATTTTTTTGAAAAATGTTTGAAACAAACATAGTAGGGTTTTACAAAATCTGTTAGTTGGTGACATTATTTGTGAATCTTTTGTTCAGTAGGTCATAAGCTACAACATATGTAAAACCCAATTGATTTGACCGGGACAGATTTTCCATATGATTAGTACGGGGTTCTTTGCTTGTCATTATTTACAATGCCAAGATTATTAATAGATATTTGAAATATGGTATAGCAACGCTTGCCGCGTCCTGTGTGCAGGAACCATTACATATTTTTAATCTTGTTGACCATGCTTTGCAGTCTTTATATTTGCCTGTAACAAAAACTTGAATACGAGATAGATATGTCATATAGCGGTAAACGAAAGAACTATAACTTGATATATAATAACATATCTTAATATTGATGTGATTCTGTCATTATTTTATGACAACAGACCATGCTGTGTTTTTGCTGTTATTTTTTGAAATGGGAGCGCATACTTAATTTTTGCAGCATTTCTGCCGTTACGCCAAGTTTGCAGATGAATTTGATTTCTAACGATATTCTGCCGATATAGCATGATGTGTCATGTTATGTTCAGTTTATTTAGCTTCTGTTGACATATTGTGCCAACATGTAATACTTTAAGGCTCCTGAGTAGTCACCGTGAAACTCCGAGTTGACGGTGGCGATATAGGAATAAAGATGCTGCGGTAGGAATAAGAACCCTGTTCAACGACTTATCATATAAGTCAGTGCTGGGATTTACTTGCACATTTTGGCCCGATTTCGTGACTCACGCCTATTGTCCCCCACTCATCGCTCGTGCGTTAGCAACGAGTCGCCAGATACGCGTAATTAAGGAACGCGACGCTTTGTCTCAGGAGCGTCCGTATATAAGAATGCCCAAATATAATAATAAGACAATACTTTTAATTCTAAGAATTTTCGCGCTGTATTTAGAAAAGTATTGTCTTATTATTATATTTGGGCATTCTTACATTAAACGGTCCTGAGACGAAGCGTCGCTGTCCTTAGTTACGCATATCTGGCGACTCGTTGCTAACGCACGAGTGGTGAGTGGGGGGCAATAGGCGTGAGCCACGGAATCGGGCCGAAATGTGCAAGTAAATCCCAGCAGCACTGATATAAGTGAACTGGGATTTATATGTAACTTTTGGTTGGATTTTTTAGCTCACGCATCACTTAGTCTCAAGAACGTGCGTATCACAAATGTGATAGCACAATACTTTGATAACTATAAAACATAAATATTTTGAATTGTTATAAAACGTATATATACGTAATTAATAATAGAATAATAATTATTTTTGTTATTAATACAAAATAAAATATTGAATAGAAAATTTTAATGAGAACCTCTACTACTAAAGTATTGTGTTATTATATTTATGATGTGCACGTTCCTGCGACTAGCAGGAGAGGACGCAACTTTAGGATCACCGAATTGAAAAAGGCTTTTATAGTGTAGTACTCTATTAGAAGAACACTTGAGCAAAGGGATAGAGCGCAATGCTCAGCCATTTCCAAGAAAATGATTTAAACAATATGACTTTCCATATATCTGGCTCCGTTATATCAATTAGCGAAAAGGCGGTGTAGCTCGGGCATTAAGCGCGTGACTATCACACATCCAACCCGGGTTCAATTCTTGTCCCTGCCACTCTTTTTCTCATTCTTTTTTCATACAATCTAACAACGAATATTTATTCGTGTAAAATAAAGTTAATTAAATTAAATTTTTTTTAATTTTCTTTTAATTTATTCACGAAACTGGGCATAATTTTTGTTAAACTTACAACCTTATTATTTTATGCATTCTACTCGATATAAAATGAAGCAAATAAAACGCCACTATTTGAACATAGTTATAATTTAATACAAAATTACAAACAAATGTGTCAAAACTTATTCATCCTTATTATCATTAACATCAACATTCTCTACAGATCGGTTACAATTATTCGGATGATATACTTGTCGTAATTACTTGTTGTAATTTTGTATTAAATTATAATTATGTTCAAATAGTGGCGTTTTATTTATATCGGATAGAATGTATAAAATAATAAGATTGTAAGTTTAACAAAAATTATGCCCAGTTTCGTGAATCAATTAAAAGAAAATTGCCTTCCGAAAGTGCAAATTAAAAAAAAAATTAATTTAATTAACTTTATTTTACATGAATAAATATTCGTTGTTAGATTGTATAAAAAAGAATGAGGAAAAAAGTGCCAGGGACAAGAATTAAACCCGGGTCTGATGCGTAGTAGTCACCCACTTTAATGCCTGAGCTACGTCGCCTTCTCGATAATCGATCTAACGGAGCTGTATATAAGAAAATATATTATTTAAATATTAAATCAAATGTTTTTGGACATGGCTGAGCATTGCGCCCTTCCTTTGCTCAAGTATTTTTCTAATAGAGTACTACACTCTATAATAGATATATAAAAGATATATACTATATATATGTTACATGTTAGCTACAAGTTACCAGCGTGTTACCCATATGTCAGAATTTTTATACAGCGCCTCACGTTGCAAATCGATGAACTATGAGGCGTGAAAAGTGACGTTTTGGCAGCCCAAATTATTTTTGCGTGCCATTTCGTAATTATTCATTTTATGCTAATGCTGTGATGTGTAACGTATTTGTGAAACTTATAAAATTGTCCGAAAACTAAGCTTAGCAAGTTAAGTATTATGTAAAAAGAACATTTTCCACTTCTTTCGACAGCTGTCAAACTACATGTTTTCCCGTATGACTAGGCTTACTTTGACACTCATTTTACAGTTATTTATTAATTATCAAAGGAAAAGCTTAGTTTTCGGAGTATACTAAAGCGATTTGCAGTCTTGTTTCTTTAAAATATCTTTTTATTTAAAAATGGCACGCAAGAATTCTCAGCGTGTCATTTCTCGCTTTTGACGTCATCATTCCAATATAGCCGCGGCAACTACTCAGGAGCCTTAAATCTACTGTTTCTATGCCAAGAACTTCTGCTTAAATTTTGTAGCATAAAATAATGCAAAGATTGCTTGTTTTCTGCTGCATTTCTGCCGACACTAATTGAAACGGCAAATCATGCGCGGCTGCTGCCGAAGTTCTACCGATATAATATGTAATGCATAATTTGCAATACGTGATCTGGCAAACTTGGCTATCTGCGTATATCTGTAAAATATTACTACTTGAAGATACTGCTTGAAAATAATTAATATTTTACGTACTTCTATTTTTGATTGTACCTGGATGATCAGCGACGACGCTGGATACTTCTTCTTCTTCTTCTTCTATTTAATGGCAAAGAACAGATTTATTCCCCGTTCATGCTGCCAGATTGAGCCATCACGATATAGGTTTCAAAGCAAGAAAGTCAGCGCATGCATGCAAGAGCGAAACTCAAAACAATCAATTTACACAGAAATGTCGTTTGCACGTAAAAAGGAAGAGACTAACGAGATGACCTTATAGGAAGAATGTTTTAGGAACGCGAATGTCGTAGGAAGGGGGAAACCCCAAGCATTGTTCCAGGAAATAGAGGAGCGAGCCGCGATGAGCAGAGAGACTAGGCAAACCCAAAGAACATGATTGATTTCTTGCTGTGGGGCACCACAGTCGCAGGCCGGAGAGTCTACGATGTTGCACCTGTATAGGCTGAAATTCAGATTGTAATGGTCAGAGCGAATTCGGGCAACAGTTGCCACCTCATAACGGTCGAGGTCAAATTTAGAGAACCACGGATCAGGTGAAATGGACGGATACCAGGTTGAAGTATTGAGAACTCCTCTGTCCCGCCAAAACAAGCAGGTAATCTCCTGTAGTTTTGATATATATTGTTGCGTCCCTGCGGGTCGTCTGTGACCGTTATTCCTGAATCTGCTGTACTCCCGGAGAACGTTGCTAAGGGTTGTTGTTAAACAACGGGATTCATCTGGAGAGAGATCGGCCATCTTAGAGTCTCGCGACGGATGCCATTCCGAGCGGACGTATTCGAGATTACGATAACCGTTATTGTTCTGTGTTCCTTGTATAATAGTGTTCTGTGTTATTATATTAAAGTTCCTTTCGTTCTTTCAAAGGAGTGTTAATTATTTACTTGCGGTACGCGAGTGTCGGTTGTGTCACGCGGATTCGAGTTATATCGATTTCGATCCGCGGACGCAACATTTTGGGGGCTCGTCCGGGATACAACGGAGTGGACGATTTTCTGGAGAATTGTGTGTTTTTTCGTCTATAAAAATGGAGATGGAACAGGAAAATTCGCAGACGGCAGGAGTTACGACGAGAAAGAGGAGTCGTCTGACTTCAACGGCGGCTACAACATCGGGACCATCATTGGAAACAGTTACGCTTCAGTCAGCGATGCATGAGATCCGTGAGCTACGCGAGGAGCGATTGCAGCAGCGAGCCGATTTTGAGACGCAATTGCGCCAACACGATGAGCAGCGAGCTATATTTGAGGCACAACTGCGCCAACGCGACGAAGCGTTACGTGGAATGGAGCAGAGGATTCGTCTGCTGGATGATAACAACCAGCTAAGTCGCTCTATTAACAGAAATTTTATGCCTAATGTTACGCCTAATTTTGAGAGAGACGCGCGTAATTCAATTCATATTAATACGGAATTAGGTTTTAAATTAAAGCCGGATATTTTTGACGGGACTGTTCCGCTAAGGGAGTTCTTCTCACAATTCGAGTTAATCGCGCGAGCAAATAGGTGGAGTGACGCTGCGAAAAGCGTCGCTCTCGTATCATGTCTTAGAGGAAAGGCGCGTGCGGTATTGGAGTGTGTCGTTAATATTGAAAATCTCGATTAAAGGCAGATTTAAATCACATCCGAAACCCGATTTATGGTTTATGTTACTTGATATTTGTTAATTTTCTTTCTGTTTTTTTTTTCTTAAAGAATTGAAGAAGATGTTTTATAGAATCTTCTTTCGAAATTTGTTCTTCAAAGACCATCATTGAAGACTGTCTCTCCCCGGTTTTTGACCGTGGTTTTCCCGTGGGACGAAGGGCGAATGCCGAGACAGGGACTTGAGGTGTCCTCTTAGAAGGACGGTGGGTCCACAGGTGTTACCCCCTTCTTGTCCGAAGATTCGCTCCCTTATGTTGAGATGCGGAGATGCGGCAGCATTGGATATTTCCGGAAATCAGGCGAAGAACAGGGGACAGCTACTGCAATTTCAAGATTTATCGAAGTCGATTGGGTTCTGGATTTTGACGGTGCTCGGTAACCTGCAGCAGCAGCTCAGGGTAGGGCAGGAAACCGTTTTTGTACCCTGGAATCGACATTGGATATTCTTGTCAAGCGAGTTCGATGGCAGTATCCTGTATATTCTTGTAGCAGCAGCTCAGGGTAGAGCAGGAAGTCATTAAGGCACCCTGGAGTCAACGCCTTGGAAGAAGAGGACAACGATCAACCCATTTAATTTAGAAGAGCCCTTCTACCATTGATTGTCGGGACGACAATCTTGAAGAGGGGGAGTAGTGTTGCGTCCCTGCGGTTCGTCAGTGACCGTTATTCCTGAATCTGCTGTACCCGTCTCCGGGAGAACGTTGCTAAGGGTTGTGGTTAAACAACGGGATTCATCTGGAGAGAGATCGGCCATCTTAGAGTCTCGCGACAGATGCCATTCCGGGCGGACGTATTCGAGATTACGATAACCGTTATTGTTCTGTGTTCCTTGTATAATAGTGTTCTGTGTTATTATATTAAAGTTCCTTTCGTTCTTTCAAAGGAGTGTTAATTATTTACTTGTAGTACGCGAGTGTCGGTTGTGTCACGCGGATTCGAGTTATATCGATTTCGATCCGCGGACGCAACAATATCTTTCCCGAGCCAGTGCGTAAAAGTCCGTGTGAGAAGGAAGATATTCCGATGGCTCACCCTCCCTCACAGCTCTCTTGGCAAGAAGGTCTGCTGTCTTGTTTCCCATGATCCCCACGTGAGTAGGGATCCATACTAAGATGATGTCAATTCCTTGGAGGGAGGCCGACCTCAGCTTGTTTTTAAGAACGAGGATTAAATAATTGAAATCTCTATAAATTCTACTAGAAGAAATGATGTCGATTACACTGCGGGAATCCAAAAAAAATAGTAACTCTCTCGACATGATTTTCAAGGACGCATTCCACCGCATAGATGATGGCAATACATTCTCCTGAGAAGATAGGAATTATTATCAATTCTAAACATATTTTGAGTCTGAAGGGTCGGTGAAAAAAACCCAATTCCGATGTAATCGCTAGATTTTTTCTTGGAGGCGTCCGTGAAAATGAGATGTCTGCCTTCAGTCAAATGAGATAGGCACGACTGATACGCTCCATCACCGATTAAAGGGTGATTTCAGAAGAAGGGGAAAAGGATAAGGTCTCGTAGGAAGAAAAGAGGTATGAAGGGATTTTAGAGAAAGAAGCGATTTTGTATTTATTTTTTTATCATGTAAAAGGCTCGATATAGGAGAAATCTGTTGAATAGGTTATATCTATCACTAGTCTAGTTTCCACCGAAGCATTAATTCGCACCTAGTGCGACGTAGAACCAAATTTAAGTCGATGAAAATATGACTGACTGCATTCATTTCAGTCCCATTTTGATCTACAAGCTTTGTCGAAGTGGCAGCGAAATTTAGACGGTGGAAACGTTTGAAAGTAGATGGTGCCAACCTTTATTTTTCATTATTTGGTAACCATCAATATATAATCGATATGTAGTCTATACGTCGATGTTCGTAACAGTTACTGTTTGTTCGTATTAATTATCAAAATGGAAAATAAACGAGAAATTTGTCAAGAATTATGTTTATTTACATTCACATGCAAAAGTTAAGTTGGCTTTACTGAAATATCAATCTTCCTCGCTTCTATTCTACTTCCAGTGGAAACAATACGTTAAATTCGATGCGCACCGAAACAGAATCGGATTGATGACTTCGGTGGAAATTAGACCATTGTTATTGAATATAGCTGCCTGCAGATCATAAAACTTCTCAATAAGAACATTATCTCTTAGTGCAAAGGATTTCAGAATAAATTTCGATGCAAGAAATATAAAGCGATGTCGAATAGGACTGATACCCGTTTCCGCATAGTCTATGTTGATTGGGGTTGTCCGTCTCAAGCCCACACAATGGCAAAGGGCCCTATGCTGAGTTCTCTTTAAAAGCTCCACTAAACCAGAGTTGTGAGAGAGGAACACAAAGGAGCCACATTCGATTGAACCCTTGACAAGAGCCTTGAAGACGCAAATAAGGATTTCGGGGTCCACTCCCCACCAAATCCCCCTCAGTGATTTCAATATATTTGAAAGCTTTTCGCATTTGTTTGTCAAATACCATAATGGGTATGTTTTTTGCCGCTGAGAGTGGAGTTCAGATAGACTCCAAGAAATTTGTACGATTGGATGGGATTTATAGTTCTGCCGCTCAGATTAATTGAAAGGTTTAGGAGATTAGTTTTTTTTTTTTTACTAAAAACCATAAGGGCTGATTTGGCCGGAGAAATGGATAGGCCTCTGGTACTAAAGAACTGCGAGAGTCTGCCAGCCGAACTCTCCAGTGATCTAAGAGAGGAACCGAGATCCGACGATCTCGTTTAAAAGACTATGTCGTCCGCGAATTGGATTACTCGGCAATCCCTGGAGAGACATAGGTTGCATTTAGAGGTATATTAAAGAGGAGAGGGCTCAGAGCCCTGCGGTACATCCCTGTATGACACGAGATGGTGGAAAATCTCGCCGTTGATAACAAACTGTATATTTCTGCAACTAACCAATTGATAAACAAACTAACAAATTTTGAGGGGGAGTCCCAAACTCTGAAGATCTTTTATAAGAATGTCTGGAATAACGTTATCAAACTCCCCCTGAATGTCGAGAAATAAACATGCAATGGATTGTCGAGAGACAAAATCACTATATACATCCGTATACAGGATGCCGAAATTATCCAAGCAAGATCTCCTGCGGAATCCGAATTGAGTGGGGAGAAGGACTCCCGAGGATTTCACCCACCAGTCCAGGCGGGTCAGGATCAACTTTTCCAGGACCTTCAGTAGGCAAAAGGTAAAAGAAATGGGGCGATATTTCTCTGGGGTAGGTTTAGCGATTAGAAAAACAAGGGAGTGATGCCACAATGTCGGGAACAGACTGTCTAAAAGCTCATTGTAAATGTCAAGAAAGGTCCGTAGGTTCCTCCGAAAGAGCGGAAATCATGGCGTAGTCTATCTGATCAAGACCCGGTGAAAAACGCGTACTTGCGTTTTGGATAACTGATAGAAGTTCTCCAAAGGAGAAGGGACTCTCAAACATCCTGCAGGTGTAATCGGGAGAGAAGTCGCCGAGAGAGAAATAAGTTTTATGTAGAGAGGATGGAGGGCACAGGGAGTTGACAGAGCGTTGTATTTCATCTCAGATGCGGCAGTTAGAGTTAGGAAGGGAGCCCAAATGCCGATTTTTGAAACGCTTGATTATCCTCCAGATGTAGGTAACGGGGGTTTTGGGAGTGAGGTTCCTGCAAAAATTCCTCCATTCCTTTCTTTTCTCGGATCTTAAAGTACGCCTCGATATTGCTTCCTGTTTTTCAAAAGCGAGAAAATTAGAGTATGGGGGAAATCTCTTGAAAGCTGAAAGAAATCTTCGTCTGAGATCAACGGCCTCCTGGCAGAAATTATTCCACCAGGGGACTGGTAAAGTGGATCTTCTTTTGTGAGAATGAAATGGATTGAAGGACTCTTCGGAAGAACTCCCCCTCTCTTTTCAAGGGAGGCAACTCCTCAAATGGCGGGTAAAAATCTCATATCTATTTACTGCATTTAATCCAGGATCACTGATGGATTCCTTGAAGGCGTTCAAACTACTGCTCGGATTCTCGGCGAATTGCTCTTTTCACGCTGTTGATAATCTTATTCTGTGAGAGAAAAATTTTCTCCTTTTAATGATTTGATTGAATCTTATTTATAGGGAAATGATCGCTAAAATGGGTGTCGTCCAGTATGCTTCACTCCCACAAATCAATGATGGAAGAAGATACAAAAGCCGAAGGAGATCTATAGCCGATTTAGCCTGATTCGGGTGGGTCAGAAAGATCAAGGAACCGTTATTTATGCAGGAAAAGGAGAAATTCAAGGCCAAAGAAAGGAGAGAGAGACCCTTCCTAGTTTGATCTGTCGCAACCCCACTCCTGATGATGGGCATTAAAATCCTCCAGGTTAGGTTAGGTTCCAGGAGAATCACATAAGGAAAAGAATCGCAGAAAGCGAAGAAGAAGTCGTATTCCTGGACAGAGAGAGACCTGTGCGGATGTCTATGTACAGGGTGTCCCAGACCACCCGCACGTCCTTTTTAAAATGAAAATAAATGACTTTTATCAAAAGTTGCGAACATTTTTTAAGTAAATCAGGTACGCTCTATCGAATGGTGACCTTGAACTTGACCTTGAGAGTCAATTGATGATCAATTTGATTTTTTAAATGGAAACCCCCTTTTTATTGCATATTCTTGTAGCTTATCTCGAGAGCTTTTCAAAACATTATAATAAAGTATTTTTTCATTAAATACTTTTTGAGTTATCTTAATCTGATATATTTTGATATAAAAAATAAAATATCTTGTAAAATATTTAATTTTTGATAATCTTAACGTAATACTTTTATGTACAGAATAATGAGACTAATCAATTAGTGTAAAAAAAATAATTGTTTTTAAGAAAAAGTATAATTATTTACAATGTATTTTTTTAAACAACTATTTGTTTTTTTTTATACTAATTGATTTGTCTCATTATTCTGTACATGAAAATATTACGGCAAGATTATCGAAAACTAAGTATTTACGAGATATTTTACTTTTTATATCAAAATATGTCAGATTAAGAAATAAAATAATTCAAAAAGTACTTAATGAAAAATACTTTATTATAGTATTTTGAAAAGCTTTCGAAATAAGCTAAGAATATACAATAAAAAAGGGGGGTTCTATTTTTAAAATCAAAGTTGACCTTCAATTGACCATCAAGGTCAAGTTCAAGGTCATCATTCGATAGAGCATACCCGATTTACTTAAAAAATGTTCGCGATTTTTGATAAAATCCATTTATTTTCATCTTAAAAGGGGTGTACAGGTAGTCTGGGACACTCTGTATAGATATTATGGTAAGATCAAGGCTCTCGAAATAGATAGTAACTGCCATGCATTCCATTCCATCACTGGGTAGGATACAGTTATCCACAAGGGTATACGGAATAGACCTGGGAATGACCAGCAACAGACCTCGCAGTTCCAGAGCATCGAGTCCAACCGAAACACGTCAAGGTCGGATAGGCTTACATAGATATCGGGTTTCAGCAAAGTCTCCGACAAAGCCAGCACATCATATTCCCGGAACAAGGTATATACAGGATCGATCTTATTCGACAAAGAATGGCAATTCCACTGCAGTATAGCAAGAGTCGAGAAAGATTGTCCCTCGAAGAACTAGGCATTTAAGGGCGGAGAGTCAGAATCATAACCGCGAGAACTCAATAAGTGGAGGAGAGAGCTCAAGAACTTAGAGACGACGTCGTACAAGCCCAGCAGATTGAGAGCCGGTCCAAACTTTTCCATTAATATGTTAATAAGATTAAAAAGTTGGTCATTGAGTTTTAGATCGGAGTTGAGGTTAAGATTAGAGAACTGGGGGAACGAGGAGAATATGAATTAGGCTGTTGATAGGCTTTTCCGGTACCAGAAGAAGAATGAGGATCTTCCGTTGGGAGATATGAGAAGAGAATTGTGATTAAGGGCTGAGGTGGTGACACGATGAGAAATATTTCTATTTGGGGGCGAGAAAGAGAAAAATCACTGTTGGTAAGAGGTTTTTGATTGGGGAGGTATGAGGATGGGATTAGGGGGGGAGTTACAGTTCGGAGTTTTTCCTTAAAGGAGGAGGCATTGGGATGCAAGGCGCGCGAATATGATACTGGAGGAGGGACGAGGGAACTGGAGAGGGAGAAATGAGGAAGGGAGGGGGTAGAGAAGTGAGAGAGGGGAAGAAGGGTGATTCAAAGGCGGGAATTTTTTGTAGTTATAAGCAGGATTAAGATTCGCATTAGAGGAACATTCTCGAATGCATTCCCTGGCCTCTGCAAGAGAAATATTCTTATATGCGCCGAAGCTGGCGAATTCCCTTCCATTTTCTTACGTTGGTTAGATTTAATCGACTTAATATTTAAGGTATCACAGGTTTCTTTGAGCAAAGGAGTCCCGGTCAAAACAGAAAAATCGGACTGAAAATTAGATACAACATCATTAACAAATTCGATTTTAGTCTCCATGGTATCGCTAGACTCGAGGCAAAAAGGGGGAAGAGAAGACGCAATAAGGTCGAATCTATCTTCGTCGTTAGCTGATTGCACGTCATTATTGTTCAGGTTAAAAGAGTCAGATGCTGAGCCCTTTGTTTTAAGTGGAGGACTAATAATACTAATATTATTATATAATGCGCCACTTAGAGCTCTACAACTTTTGCATGAAATTTTTTTCACGAAAATGCGTTGTTCCCTCAAAAAACTGCTGATACGGGCGCTCTGTTGTATCCTGTATACAGGGTGTCCCGCAACGTGATATCCACACTTAAACTGTGTATTCTTTTTGTCATTCTAAGTCAAAAAGTCTTAATACACATATGTCTTAAAGTAAATTTAATACTTTGATGGACATTGCTAAAAACTCTTCGATCTGGTACTTTGCGATTAGGAAACCGTCGGTGATATTCTGTTACTGTTACACGTGCGTTACCATTACAGAAACCATAAATAAAATGAATATCGGCATATTCTTCATTGGAAAATGTATTCATGATTGATAGGTAAGAGAAATTTCTAAGCTATGTTTATGCGATGTTTTCGCTTAAAACGACAGTTAATTTATTGATATTATCTTGTGTGACAAGTGTGGAAAACAATGAATTATGTCGAGTATGAAGTTGCCCTATGAGCTGAAGCGAATGCGGCAACTTCATGCGCGATGTAGTTCGTTGTCTTCTGCACATCCCATACATACAATATTTTTTGTAATGCCTGTTATTTCCACACTACTAGTGCGGTAAGGTAAGTCATAAAGGTGCTTTTCTCGCATTAGTGTGAGAAATAACAATTTTTGCATTTTTTCGCTATAACTTCGAAACAAGCGACTTTAGGGCATATATGTATTAAGACTGTTTGACTTAGGCCGGTATTCATAGTCAATTCTTATATTTAAGACTGCCTTAAGCACAATCTTAAGATGCCCTAAACCACAGAGCCATATTAGTATCTTAAGACATTATTTAAGACGGTCTTGAAATAAGAATTGACTATGAATACCGGCCTTAGAATGACACAAAGAATACACAGTGTCAGTGCGGACATCACGTTGCGGGATACCCTGTATGTGCGTTTACTGGGCAGTTTCACCATGTGTGAAAAATATGCTCAATTAATTTTCATTAATTATAAATAAACTATTATTTCCTAAATTATGAGAATATTATTGCGTCCACGGATCGAAATCGATATTACTCGAACACGCGCAACGCAACCGGCATTCGCGTACCGCGACGTAAATAAAGAACACTTATTAAAAAGAACAAGAGGAATTTTAATAACAGCTAAGAACACAGAACACACACAGAACAGATAGTCTCGTAATCCGTCAATCCGTCCGCTCGGAATGACCACCGACGCGAGACTTCAAGATGACCGATCTCTCTCAAGATATCCGCCGTTGTTTAACAACAACCCTTAGTAACATGTTTAGGGATATTCTCCCGGAGACGGGTACAATAGATTCTGGAATAACCGCCACAGAGACGATTCGCAGGGACGCAACAATACCTTCTTAAATTTGCCCAAGATTGCAATAATAAAAAATAAAAGATATTAAATTTGTCTGCTAAATATATAGAGTTCCTATTTCTTTTTACTCTTATCTCTCAACGTGTGCAGCACTATTTGAGGGTGTGACTTGTGTAACGAAAATATAACTAAAAGAATACTATACTGAATATTTGTTCTTTATATTTTTTATTAATATGATTAAAAAATAATTATTATTAATAGACATATCTCTATGAGAAAAAATTTTCTTATGTAATTTAATCTAAATGTATTCATTTACATTAATCATTAAAAAGAATAATTATATTATATCATAAAAAATCAAAATCTTTTCGATTCTTATTTCATTCTATTATTCTTCGACAAGACTTGTGTTTATCTGAATATTTGTCTAGGGTTGTCTAATATTTATACAATTGCCACTTTTCCTCACAAAATTATACTATTGGCATATTACCATGATTTATCTTCCAATTTTGTAATGTATAAAAGATAAATATGCATCTGCTCCGTGCAATACTCCCACAATACCACTTAAGATCTGCAATATAAATTGTTTATTTTTAATATTCCTTCGAATAAAATACTACGAAGTGTGATCAAATGTTTTTGTTCCATAGAATCAACATTATAATCCTTTTTTATTAATGTAAGTTTTGCTTTATTAGTCAGCACAGATATATGCTACATTAGATATTTAGGATTATTTAACAAAAATTATAATAATTTTTCTTGTTTCATACCCAGACAGCACAAAACATCCTCAGGATCATCCTGAATATGTCCAGGACCGTTCAGGAGATTTATAGGATGTTTTAAGATATATTATTATAAATATATTTATAAAAATTTAATATGCATACATAATTATTTTTAGTTGTGTCGGCTATTTAATATAATTTAGAAATCTTAAGTATTATAATAAGTATTAATGTCCTATAAATGTCTACTGGATAATCCCTGGATGTCTGTAGGATATATCTGCTCTTTTGGATTTCCAGAGGACATATACATGTACAATTAATTGTTAACGTTAATTTCGTTTAATATTAATACTTGAATTTGATGCGCACATTTTCATATATCCAAAATTATTATTTATTTAATATTTCATGAGAAATGTTACTATTCGCAACATTCCAAAAACTTTACAAACAATAGTATTCAACCGCTAGTTCGTTTGTTTACCGCTATGCGACACGCGAACTCGTATTTGAGATTTGGTCATGAGAATTATATAAAGCTTGCAAAGAGCAACTGACAGGAAATTACAAATGTAATTATTTTCTATCAGTTCAATTTCTGATGCAATCCCAATCCCACGGAATTCAGATATTGGATTGTTTAGAAAATATTACACAACTCAAACCCGGGAGCCAAACCTAAAATATTCATGTACAGCACGAAAGCCTCAAATATTAAAGAACGGTGAACTATTTTTAATATTAGATTTTTAATATTGGCAGTAAATAACAAAACATAATTTTAATTTATATTGAAATTTTAAAATTTGCTCCTTGAAACATACGAAAAATATCCCTAACATATCCTATAAAAATCCTTAGGATGTTCCACAGGATCTCCCTGGATTCTCCAGAGGTTAATATATGGCTATCATTTATTCTTCCTCAGGACATCCAGAGGAGATCTGAGGATTACAATGGGTTATCCTGAGGATATCCTACATGTATGTCCTGGATGCCCTTTGGACGTCCTAAGGACATTGTTGTGCTGTCTGGGTAATGTGTGAAAACAAAAATAATGACTCACATCAGTGAAAGTGTTGAATTCATGATTTGCTGATTCATGTTAATGCAATAATCAACTTACATAAGCAGCTGTCATAGCAGGATAAACGTCGAAACCGGGTCTCAGATAATACTCAGGCATTAGATATAATTTTGTAGCAAATGCTAAGTAGGATGCTGAGCTTAAATACAGGAAGCAGGCTAAAGAGTTGAACATCATCTCCTATTTTAATTAAAAAAATATATATAATATACATAATTTTTAGCAAATTAAAGGATTAATAAAATCAATTCATTATTTATATTTATTATAATGTTTACTCCACACATGAGCGATATGCACATACATAAGAAAATAAAGAGATTAAAATATTTAAAATAATGCAAGTGTAATACTTTTTTTTTGTTATAATGTTATATCGCTTATATACAGGGTGTCCGGTAAAGATTGTGCCAACGCTTATGAGCGGGTAGAACATAGTAAACTAAATAGAAAAGTCCTGTAACATTTTTTCCTATAACGCTTAATAAAAAAGTTATTATTGAGTAAAGTCTGTCAATCAGCGCCGACCTTTAGCCACGTGCCTGTGCATGAGTGCTCCGTCGCTACGGCGGCGCACACTACCAGGCGGAAGGCTCACCGACATGCGTCCGGCTAAAAGTCGGCGCTGATTGACCAGACTTTACTCAATAATAACTCCTTTATTAAGCAATACAGAAAAAAATATTACACAGAACATTTCTGTTCAGTTTACTGCGGTCTACCCGCTGACGAGCGTTGGCACAATTGTTACCGAACACTCTGTATATATTTGAAATAGATAAATATATATATATATATATATATATATATATATATATATATATATATATATATATACATACAAACAATGATGATCGAATTAATCTGTAGGTCTTTTCAGAAATTATGTAACAAGCAAGTAACAAAGCGGAAGTTAGAAAACAGGCAGATGCTGCGGTCAATGATCCTTCAAAAGCCGAACCAATAGCTGAGCTATATTTCAGACCATAATTGATGAGCAAGCTCTGTATTAATCCACTGATCATCTGCAATTAAAATAAATGATTAAATTACATTAAATTAATATACATATATGTATATGTCTGATATTGACCGTATCACCTCTCGTGTATAGATAGATCAGATGAAATCGAGGAGAAAAGTTCTTAAAGTATCATTTTGCGATTTTCGTAATAATTATTGAAAAATTAATTAATATGAGTATAATTAATCAATTAGTATGAGTATAAACGCGCAGTAAAAAGGGACAACCTATTGATATATGGTTGCTAGGACATGAGAATCCATTGTTATGTATCGTTCGTATCTCGTATGTAATTGTTGTCATTTGTAGAGCGTTCCTTCCAAAACTTCGTCGCGCGCTTAGCGACTGCATACTTTCGGATTGTCTCTTTCTGCTGCGCGCTTTTACTCGCGCGGTCAGATTTGGATCTTTTTTAATTAATTTCTCAATAATTATTATAAAAATCGCAAAATAGTAAAGGACTTTTCTCCTTAGTTTTACTTGTTTTACTTGGGTATGAGATGAAGTGATAGAGTCAATATCAAATATCCTGTACATACATATATATATATAAATATTATATATATATATATATATATATATATATATATATATATTATATTTATATTTGTATTTATATTAAATATAAATGTTAGTGAGAAATTTTATGATGACCGATATTTTTTTCTGATTGAGTGATCTGAAAGAGAGATGAAATAATTTAAAATAAATAATCAATTCTTATCAAATAATAACACAGATTTAATAAAAAATTTCTTTGTCAAGTAATCTAATCAGAGTAAGTGTTTCTTATAGATTTTTGGCCACAAAAAATAAGTCGCTGTCCAAATTGCTCCATTATGTCAGGTTTTAAAGTTATTTTGAATTTTAAGATGAGAAATTAGCGATTTTTCATCTTAAAATTAGCCAAAAATTTATAAGAAATCTATTCTGATTAGAGTTACTGGGCAAAAATTTTTTTTATCGGTCTGTGTAATTAATATACCTAAATCAGTGCTCGGATTTAGTTGCACATTTCGGCCCAATTCCGTGGCTCACGCCTATTGCCCCCCACTCACCGCTTGTACGTTAGCGACGAGTCGCCAGCTCGCCAGATATGCGTAACTAAGAACCGCGACGCTTTGTCTCAGGAGCGTCCGTATATAAGAATGTCCAAATATAATAATAAAACAATACTTCTCTATAATTAAAAGTTTTTCTTCAATATTTTATATCAATGAAATATAAAATATTGAAGAAAACTTTTAGAATTTTGATAATTTTCGCGGTGCATTTAAAAAGATATTGTCTTATTTATTATATTTGGGCATTCTTACATATGAACGCTCGTGAGACAAAGCGTCGCGCTCCTTAGTTACGCGTATCTGGCGTCGCTAACGCACGAACGATGAGTGGGGGGCAACAGACGTGAGCCACGGAATCGGGCCGAAATGTGCAACTAAATCCGAGCACTGACCTAAATAATCAATTTTTACCAAATTTTACCACATATATTTTACCATATATATGAATGTATATATATATATATATTTAACATCTTTTTTTACATATATATTTCTTTTTCTCAAATTTTCTATAGTTTATTAGATAATTATGTGCCATTATTACTTACCGCTTCCATAATTTTTACAATTCCCGGTAATGATTTAAAAAATTCTATATGTATGCACGTGCAACATCTGAAATAGCAGCAACTGACACCACCCGCGCCGTACGTACCAGAAGATGACATCCTGAGAGGAGAGATAACCAGTCTAGTATTATTTATATCGATAATTCTATATTGCGAACAATTATTTTAATGTTCGTTTCTGTATTTAAATCGCAACGCTCATTAAACCATTTTGTTTATATAAATCGGCATTTTTTCTTTTACTCATTTTCAGTATTTATATGTTTTCTCTCTTTCTCTCCTTTTTCTCTTTTCCTTCCTCTTTTTAAAAAAAATATTTATCACTAGAATGTTAAAATTGTTTACTTTTATTTATAAAATAATTTTTTTAAATAATTTTTATTATAAATATTAAACCGTATTTCACACACAATAAATTTCATACATAATAAAGCATATATTTTTATTAAATACAAAGACAATTTAAAAAAATTAAATCTTGAGATTAATAAAATTTAAAAATATAAAAAGCCGATTAATGAAAAGTTTTCGATATATATTATTTTAAAAAACAATTTTAAAATAATATATGTACTTAAAGACTTAAATATTTTTAAAATTTAATTGTAGATTTTGTATTCTCCCTGACAGAAATTTTTAGAAAAACACGGAGAACACGACCGCGATGATAGTTTTAAAGAGACTGAGGATGTAGGCATCTACGCAGTTTGAACGTATTCGAACAACCCCACGTATAGCATTCGACACAAGGGAAATTACTGTCTATTTCTGGCACATGCTACAAATTCAGAATGTTTTGTCAGTTGACTCGACATCTACAGCAAGAGAAAATATAAAGAATTCAAAAAAATAAAATAATATCTCTCATACTCGTCTGAAGATTTTATAATTTTATTTTATTTAATTGCTTCTATTTTACAACATGAGTGAACATAAATAATCTCATTTCGTAAAACTTTACATATATTTACATGTTTATAATTTTTGTTTTCATAATTCTTTTATTGTAAATTTCAGGAAAAGAATTAACATTTTAGTGTATTTTAGATATCCAAATTGAAATAAGCTATTGCAATATAAATCGTAGTATGGAAAATTTTAGTATAATTTTCACTATACAAGAAGAGATAATAATGTGTGTGTGTACATAATATCTCAAAATTATATTCTTTTAATAGCAAATTTTCTAGCTAATTTAGAATTAATTTTTCTTTAGCAAAAATATCAAGAAAGATTTAAATCATCATAGAAAGATTCCTATCATATACCTTTTATTAACGATAAACCTCAAATTAAATTTTTATTAAAGTAAATTTTATCTAAAATTAATTATATATAAAAATATAATTTTGTTAATATTTTATCGCGGCATAAAATTTAATTTATGAAAAGCCTTTCCCTTTTTCAATCATTTATAATCTGAAAAATACTAAGATGCTCCGAAAAAATTGTACAATTACTAAATTTTTTTTTAAATTTGTGGAATGGACTCGATCTAAGAAGAAAAGCAAGAATAGTAATTGTTTAAAATTGACATTGATACAGATGAATAAAATTATTGGTAATATAAGTCCCAAGTTTACTCTCTCAAGCGAGTCTATGAATTCTACACACACAAATAGAATTTATAAAGTTATTTATTATAATTTTAAATATTTACGGACAATTTTAAAAATATTCTAATATATTCTAATAGGTGTATAGAATAATGAGCATGCTTTATTAAATAGCAACGTTATATTTCAAAATATGTTTTATTTTCCATTATACATAGAATGTACTAACAGGAAAAAACTAGTACAATTTGGAACTAGTAATTTAGAAAACTTATTATCTATGAGGATTGAAAAAATTTTGTATTGTCACTTTGAACGTTTTCAATGACATACAGAGAAAAAATAAAAATAACACAATGATTTATAAACTGAATCTATAATTGGTTGATCAATTTATGATTTATTAACCACGTTAAATTTGTTCGATTCTCTGTTTAAATCCTAGTAAAAATTAAATCATACATGTTTACATATTCGAATATTCACTTAACAAACATAAATATTATATACACGCATAAAATAAATATATCTACATTAAGTATGTATTCCATAAAGATATTAATCGTAAAAATCATAATCACACGTCGTAATATATAAAGTGAGTTATATAAATCAAGAATGTAATATACATGCGCATTTCAATGTAAAACATATACGAGTATAAGAAATTCAGACAAATTGAAATTTTAAATAACGTAAAAAGAAATCATATATTTTTCGCTATTTATATTATGAGAAAAGAAAACCAAACCCGCTATTTATATTATAAGAAAAAGAAAAATAATTTTCTAAGTATAAAAATTCTCTTATATACTTAAAATTAAAATAAATAATTACATGACATTTCTAGCGAACATTATAGTTTTGTAATTTTATCTACCAATGATTATCGTAAAAAAATGGAAATGAATAAGAATACTGTCTCGAAAATTTATGAAACATATAAAACCGAGATATATTCTTCATCATTTTATCATTATCCATATTTAACATATTAGACAAAGTCAAAATTTATTACATTATATACGCAGCTTATATGTATATATATATGCATATATTCAGGGTTGGGAAGTAACGCGTTATTTGTAATGTCGTTACCGTTACAGTTAATTTTTTTCGGTAACGATCGTTACTTTTTTTGTGTGTAACGATAACGGTAATGTCGTTACATTTTTACAGTAACGGTAACAAATTAGCTGTTACTTTTATCGTTATTTTTTGGTTCTTTATTATCTTATATCTATTCAATAGATGTATTTTTTGAAAAATATTTTGTAGCCTTCTATCATAGGCTCCATTCTGATAATCACTGCCAGTACTGAAAATCTATAGTAACGAAAATTATAGATTTTACAATATTGACAGTAAATATTGGAATACACTCTTAATAATATCAATATTTCTCTTATTAATATTTAAAAACAATGTTTGATAAAAATTTTCGACAAAATTGAAATTTGTAAATTACAATTTAAATTCCTATAAAGATAAGTGTATTAAAAAGTAAAGATATTAACATAAAAAATTATTTAGAATCATTAAATAAGTTTAATATAAAAAACGCTTGCTATATAGAGACTAATTTAGAGTTTTTAATTGTTACATAGATTGTTACATTTAATATTGATTATTAAATAATTTTATAATCTAATAGCTTATTTTAGCATTACAAAAAATAAAAACATAACGAAAAAATAACGAATCGTTACTTTCCAAGTAACGGTAATGGTAATGCGTTACTTTTTAAAATCAGAAACGAGTAACGGCAATGAGTTACTTTTTACAAAAAATAACGGTAACAGTAACGCGTTACTTTTATAGAGTAACGTTCCAACCCTGCATATATTAATTTAAGTAAATAAAATTCTTATACAATATATAAATTTGGTTTGTAAAAACCGAATGTGATAAGAGTCATTTTTTCATGTAAAAAAAATCGTTGCTGTATAATTGAATCGCTTAGAACCCTCTATAAGTACGAAGGGCAAGAATCGTGCTGAAGAGATACAAACCGGCATTTACCAGACCGCAAATCTAAATAAAAATCAATAAATTATTTTCATAGAATATATATATATTTTTGTCTTAAATTTAAAGGCTCTGAAATATTCCAATGGCCCATCCTGTATACACACATGCGCGTACATACACACGCACACGCACATACATACATATATATATACAGAGTGGGCCATTTTAATCAATCCATTGGAATATTTCAGAGCCCTTAAGTTTAAAACGAAAATGTTTTAGATAAAAATTATTTGGTGTTGAGGGGGTCATCTAATAATGATCCTTATTTGACTTTGAATCAAAATCCAGAGGGTTATTTCAAGGTCAACTTAATTTTTTTTTAATGGAACCTCGTATATTTTATTGCCTGTTCTTGTAGTCCTTCTTGAGACCTTCCGATGTTTCCTCCGGTTGTTACAACATTAATTATATAGCTTTATTTTAATAATTTATTATCAGATATTAATATATATTATTATTCTTAAAACATGTAAAATAATTTAAAATATTTAAATATCTCATACAAATACGTTCCTTTGCGGTATAAAATATTATAGCTGCTATAGTATGTGTGCAATATTTGTTGCATTAAATCCATTTTTGACAATGTATTTACATATATGTTACCGTAAATCGTGTTTTAAACGATCAGGATAGATATTGCGCTACATAAATATTCTTACTGCTCATAGATATACATATACTGTATATAAGATCTATATACAGGATATCCGGGATCAATCGCACCATCCATCGTGTGCAGGTAGAGTAGATGAAATCAAGAAGAAAAATCCTTTATCATTTTGCGATTTTCGTAATTATTGAAAAATTAATTTTAAAAAATTGACCAATTCGCGTGAGTATGAGACAATTGATGAAACATGTTACAAATAAGACAAGAAACAAATTGATATAAAAAAACAAATAATGGCTTTAAAAAAATTATGAACAATTACATATTTACTTAAAAACAATTATTTTCTTTATACTCCATTGATTTATCTCATTATTCTGTACATAAGAACCTAAAAAAAACCTCACAAAGATAAAAAAAATACGCCACGTATATAAAAAAATCTCAACTTGTACGCAAAAAAAGTTTAATATCTATCCGTAAAAAAAAACATTTAAAAAAATTTTTCCTTGAAAAATAATTTTCATACAAAATAAAAAACTAAAAAATGATTTTCCTCTAAAAGATAAAAATCTTTAAAAAATAAAAAATCAGAATTAAATATGAAATCAAGTTAACTAGCCAAGTACATAGAAGCAGTTCAGTTTATGAGAGTTTGTAATTTGAAATAATATTTGTTTGATCAAATCAATTTTGCATTTGTAGAAATATTATAGATTCTCGAAAAAATTAAAATGCATTTTATTTTTATAAAATTACGCTGTTATGTCCCCTCCCCCCAAAATTAAATATTATATATAATATATAAAATAGCAATTATATTACGGATTTTATTACAAATAGTACATTATAAAACTACTTAACCCTTACTGCAATAATGTCGATCACATCGATTATCAATTTCGAGTTTAAAAGTGCCCCGTGCCAAACTGATCGACTTGTTTTGAAATTAATCATAAGTTTTACCAGATAGACCTGGAACGAAAAGGATTAAAATTAAAGTGACATACAAATACTTGGCGTGCCCAATCTGAAATAAAAATTTACAAAGGATTATCAGAAATCATTTAATATATTAATAAAAATATATGACTTATAATGCGACACGGGCACGCCAAGTATTTGTATGTCACTTTAATTTTAATCCTTTTCGTTCTAGGTCTATCTGGTAAAGCTTATGATTAATTTCAAAACAAGTCGATCAGTTTGGCACGGGCACTTTTAAACTCGAAATTGATGATCGATGTGATCGACATTATTGCAGTAAGGATTAAATACAATAGTTTTATAATATACTATTTGTAATAAAAACCGCAATATAATGGCTATTTTATATATTATATATAATATTTATTTGGGGGGGACATAATAGCGTAATGTGATAAAAATAAAATGCATTTTAATTTTCTCGAGAGAATCTATAATATTTCTATAAATGCAAGATTGATTTTATCAAACAAATACTACAATATTTCAAATTACAAACTCTCATAAACTGAACTGCTTCTATGTACTGGGCTAAATAACTTGATTTCATATTTAGTTTTTATTTTTTATTTTTTAAAGATTTTTATTTTTTTTAGAGGAAAATCATTTTTTAATTTTTTATTTTGTATGAAAATTATTTTTTAAGGAAACATTTTTTTAGATATTATTTTTTATGGATAGATATTAAACCTTTTTTGCGTACAAGTTGGGATTTTTTTATATACTTGGCGTATTTTTTTTTACCTTTGTGAGGTTTTTTTTACGTGATCTCATTGCTTTTTGTTAATTAACATATGCCAAAGAAGTTTTTTTTTTTTTTCAATAAAATAATGTAATATAGTTATACGTATGCAAAGAAAATCAAAGTATACATATTATGTATGTATACTGACAAAGCGAATAACATTTTGTTGCAGTCAAATCCACTTTAAGAATAATAAGTAAATACTATGTATGAATACTTTGGTTCTTTGCATACATATAACTATGTTACATTATTTTATAAAAAAAAAGAAAAACTTATAAATATCTCACATTGTACAACATGCTATTATAATATTAGTTATACATATGCAAAGAAAACCAAAGTATTCATACATAGTATTTACTTATTAATTAATTGTACTTACTATCTGTTATTACCAAATCTTTATAACACAATATGTTACGCTGTTTAGCAAAATTCTTCAGCTGGGATTGCATACAGTATAAGACCGTATGCAATTCCAGCTGAAGAAATCCCAGCTATAAAAGTATACCGATCTTCTCGAAAGGATTGATTTTGCTTTATCGTGCAAATAAGTGCTATAATTTAGATAATATTCAGATATAATCAAGAACTATACTTATAAAACAATAAATAAACATATATATCCCAACAAGCAAAATGATGCAAACTTTGCACAAAGTTTGCAGCAAACCCGAACATGTCTTTACAGCAAAATTGTGACAAGGTGTGTCCGCAAAAAGCTTATCTTTTGCTGGCAAGGTTTGTCGCAATAGTGTGATGCACATCTTACGCAAATAATAGAGCAAACCTTACTGTGCATGGGATGACAGCAAATTTGTGCCAAGAATAGAGCAAACCTTGCTGTGCACGGCATGATAGCAAATTTGTGCCAAGAATAGAGCAAACCTTACCGTGCATCGGGATGACAGCAAATTTGTGGCAATAATAGGACGAACCTTGCCGTGCACGGTATGATAGAAAATTTGTAGTAATTTTCTGTATAGAATGATTCAGAACCTCTGCGACAAACTCTGAAGAACAATAAATCTCGTAGAGAGGAATATTTTTTGTGAAGCAATCCATCATGTTTTCTGACGCGTCTTTTAAGAATATGCGACCGCGCAGACAAAAGTCTTAGGTGACATTTATTATAATTATGAGGTGATGATAATATATGAATAATTGAAAATGAATTCATAATATGATGAATATATGAATTTTATATATATATATTTACATTTTAAGTAAATAATAAACGGATGATTTAAACTTTTTCAGACATTTATCTGCCCGATCTAAGAGAAATAATCAGTCCAATATCTGAATTCTATGTTAGGATTGTATCAGTAATTAAACTGATAAAAATAATTATAGTTTTGATCTTCTGCCAGTTGCTTTTTGCAAGCTTTATATACTTTTCATGATTAAAAATCAAATACGAGATGGATGCATATAGCGCGTCGCATAACGATGAACAAACGAACTATGGGCTAAATACTATATTTTTGTAAAGTTTGTAATAAAGTAAAGTTGTAAATTTGCTGTCATGCCGTGCATGGCAAGGTTTGCTCTGTTATTTGCGTGAATTTTTCGTCTTGTTGTGCCAGAGTATAGTTTGCTCTATTCTTTTCGTTATCATATTGTGTACAATAAGGTTTGCTCTATTCTTGTCATAAATTCGCTATTATATATAACAAGATTTGCTACTAACTAACGTAAAGTTTGTGTTACACCATGAATAGCATCATATGTGTTCTTCTATGCGTAAAATTTACGGGCAAGCTTTTTTCTATTATTTATAGCATCGTGAGATGAAAAATTTTGCCGTCAATTTGCTTCAAACTTTTTGACAAACCAAAACAAGAGAAATGTTTGTTAGACATTTGTTGTCAAAATTAAAACACACTTTGTCGCAAAGCTTTGGCAAAACGTGATTTTAACATTGTTGGCTGTCTGGCTAAGCAGATATATATATATATATATATATATATATATATATATATATACGAAATTTCAATCTACTTACTCGATAGCACCAAATATATTTTCTGCAACAGATTCAAATATAACCTTAACCTTATTATATCTTGATGCTACCGCGTACGGCGTTGCTTGATACATATCATATACGTATACACGCACATACACATTGTCTCTCAAGGCGTATTTGCATATTCAAGCGAATAATCGTACATGAGCGCTGCGAACGCGCCTTGAGGGACAAAATCGCTTTACGTGTGTGCGTGCGAGCGTACGTACGTGAAAGTCTGAAACTTATGATGATTATTATGATAAAGAACGAAAAATGTCACATTTCTGGTACATGATTATCATTCCTCAGGATTGACTGTATCTTATTCAAACTGGTCGCAATTGAAAGCTTGCATCCACACTATATAAGAAAGTACCGTTAGATTTTTGATTAACGGCTTGGTTCCTCAGGAATTTTAATCGAAAGTTTACTAGACGTAAAACTCCGGATAAGCTATTTGGTAGCGTCGCGGCCCCTGTAGATAGACAACATAGCCAAACCGTTGACAAGCCGAAATTTTTTTTTATATACTTGGCATCGCAACGCTACCGCGTCGCTTGATATTACGGTAAGATTATCGAAAACTAAATATTTTATGAGATATTTTATTTTTATATCAAAATATGTCAGATTAACATATAAACATATTAAATAACTCGAAAAATACTTAATGAAAAAATACTTTATTATAATGTTTTGAAAAGATCTCAAGAAGGGCTATAAGAATATGCAATAAAATATAAAAAGTTCCATTTAAAAAAATAAGATTGACCTTGAAATAACCCTCTGAACTTTAATCCAAGGTCAAATAAAAATCACCATCAGATGACTCTCTTAACATAAAACAACTTTTATCTGAAACATTTTTGTCTTAAACTTAAGGGCTCTTAAATATTCCAATGGATTGATTAAAATAATCCACCCTGTATATACAGGGTGTCTGGTAAAGATTGTGCCAACGCTCGTGAGCGAGTAGAACATAGTATAAGCGCGCAATAAAAAGGGACATTGATGTGTCGTTGCTAGGACGCGAGAATTCATCATTATATACCGCTCGTACGTAACTGTTGCCATTTGTAGAGATCTCCTTCCAAAACTTTCTCGCGCGCTTAGCAACTGCAAACTTTTGGGATATCTTTGGGTCATTCTTTTTCGCCGCATGCTTGTAGTCACACGAATTGGTCGATCTTTTTTAATTAATTTTTCAATCATTATTACGAAAATCGCAAAATGGTTAACTTTTCTATTCAGTTTACTATGCTCTATCCGTTCACGAGCGTTGGCACATCTTTACTAAATACCTATATATATATAGATATATATATATATATATATATATATATATATATATATATATATACATATACATATCCAGATAGCAAAATGCTAGCAACATGCGCGCAGATTGGTAGCAAATTTAATCAAAATTCCATGCCAAAACCATAGCCATCTGTGACCACATTAAGCTCAGGTTTTGTCGACAAAGCCTGCTGACAGGCAATGTGAGCAGATTGGCAGCAGAAATCACGCAGAGCCTGCGCTCAATCTGACGGCAGATTGACAGCAGAAATCGAGCAATTTCTAGACATTTATATAAAATGGTACATTTAAATGGATTTAAACATTTAAAGGGTTTCGAGTCCAAGTAGCAAAATGACAGTAAATTTTGGTCACAAAATAACCAATTAGAGTTAATCCTAAAGTTAGGTCTCATAAGATTAAAAAATGACGTCAATAGTTGATATGTCACATTCACGGGATGTCATTTTCTGACGTTTGTATTAATAACATAAATTTATAATATTAATAATATATATTAATGTAATATATATATGAAAATTTGAATAAGTAATTTATAAAATTAAATCAAAATTAAAATATTTTATTTATATGGAAGTTAATTTCTATTTTATATCTTAAATAGATATAATAACGAACGATTTTCACTTATTTGGATAATTTCTTTCCAAATAAGTGAAAATCGGATATTTATCTGTCTGATTTTCTAAAAATCAGTTCAATATCTGAATTTCCGGTCCGGGAGTCGTATCAGAAATTAAATTGATAGAAATAATTACGATGTTATTAGCCGTATTTTGCAGGCATTATATACGCTCGTGACAAGAACTTGAATACGGATATAGAAAATGAATAGTGCGCCGCATAGCTGTAAGCGAATAAACTATACTATTTCAATAAATTATATGAATGCTAAAAGCTGCAGATTCTGTTTGATTTCTACTGCCGATTTGCCATCAGATTGCGCGCGCGCAGATCTTGCACGAATTCTGCCGACAATCTGATGTCAAGTCATGTTAGCAGATCCTGCTCGATTTCTGCTACCAATCTGCCGTCAGATTGCGCGCGCGCAGATCCTGCTCGATTTCTGCTATCAATTTGACATCAAATTGCGTTGAGCAGATCCTGCTTGGTTTCTGCTGGCTATCTGCTATAATAATTCTATGCAAATCCTGCTCGGTTTCTGCTACTGATCTGCTGTCAAATTATGTCAGCAGGTTTTGTAACATTTCTGCTGACATTCTGCTATCATTATCTGATATAATAGACTTTGTATACAATCTGGAATCTTTCTGCTGACAAAAATTTGTAGCAGACGTTTGGCAAAATCTGTTCGAACAGACTTGGCTATCTGAGTACACACATACATACATACATACATATATACATACATACATACATACATACATATATACATACATACATACATACATATATACATACATACATACTATACACACACGCACGCACATATATATATATATATATATACAGGGTATCCCATTTTATTTTTGTCAATCAAATATCTCGATATCATATAATTTTAGAAGAAAATATTTTAGATAGGAGTTGTATGGTTTCAAGAGGGACATAAGATGATGGCAATGATTTGACCTTGGATAGTCATTTGAAGATCATGTGAAGGTCACTTTCAATTTCTTAAATGGAATCCCCCATTTTCTATTGCATATTCTTGTAGCTTATCTCGAGAGCGTTTCAAAACACTATAATAAAAAATTTTTTCATTAAGTATTTATTGTTATTTTATATTTAAATCTGACATATTTTGATATAAAAAATAAAATATCTCGTAAAATATTTAGTTTTCGATAATCTTACCGTAATACTTTTATGTACAGAATAATGAGACAAATCAATTGGTGTAAAAAAAAACAAATAATTGTTTGAAAAAATACATTATAAATAATTACATACTTTTCCTTGAAAACAATTTTTTTTTTTTACACGATTTGTCTCCTTATTCTGTACATAAAAGTGTTACGGTAAGATTATCCAAAACTAAATATTTTTACGAGATATTTTATTTTTTATATCAAAATATGTCAGAATAAAATATAAAATAACTCAGAAAGTACTTAATGAAAAAATACTTTATTATAATGTTTCAAAAATTTCTCGAGATAAGCTACAAGAATATCTAATAAAAAATGGAGAGTTCCATTTAAGAAGGTGATCTTCAAATAACTATCCAAGGTCAAATCATTGCTACCATCTTATGTCCTCCTTGAAACCATACAATTTCTGTCTAAAATATTTTCTTCTAAAACTACGTAATATCGAGATATTTGACTGACAAAAATAAAATGGGACACCCTGTATATACTATATACATATACCGCCAAACAAAAATAGAGAACACTTTTCATATCCTAAAAATTTGACTATTTTTAAACCGTTCTCGATGAAACCGAAACTCGATGGAAAATCATTGTAGACAAAAATATAAAAAAGCATTTTGAAGCTTGAAATTTCACTATAACGCCCTATCGGTGGTTTAAAAAAATTTTTTTATCTTCTGTGCTCTCTGCTTTAAAAAGGAATACATTGTTTTGTTCCTTAAAATTATATATTTTTGACACCTTACAGCTCGATAAAAAAATTTATACTAATTAACATACAAATAGCAATTTAGAGCCAGCGCTGGTTTCGAGGCGCATACTTTATATTAATTATAAATTAGACATTTGTCATATTTTAAAAGACGAAACGAACATTTCGATCCCTCTTTTGAACCATCTTCAGTGTAATATAAATATCGAATTATCACAGTCGCAACAATAGCGAATTCTATAAATATAAAATATAAATATGAATATGAATATAATTCATGGTATTGGTTTCATAAAGCCTCGTTCTCTGGAAGATACCTTAATTTCTTTTCTCAGCATCCACTCTGCCAAAAAAGAGGCACGGTAATCGGACTCATAGATAGAGTCTTTTTATTATCACACCCGTCTTTCCATTTCAAAAATATCGATTTCATCATAAAAATTATACTCGGCAACTCATATCCATTAACTTTTATATTTCAAATTTTTCATCAACGACTTAAAACATTATTTAATAAATTTATAGTTTTTAATATGAATGAAGTAAATAGTGATAATAGGGAAGATAAAGAAAAAACGGTATCGTATTTTACGTTATCATACATTCCTTCGGTTTCTAAAAAATTTATTAACATCACCAAAGACTTTAATGTTAAATTGGCCTATTGTAGTCTTAATAAATTGCGAAAACACATTAAAGCTCACAAAGATAACATACCTAAATCCCAAGTCAATAATGTAGTATATAAAATTAATTGCAATGACTGTGATGCATCATATGTAGGACAGACTCGCAGACATGTATCTACAAGAATTTCGGAACACAGCAAATCAATCGGTCATAACTGACCACAGACTAGAGTTTGATCACGAATTTAAGTGGGACAGAAGTGAAATCCTTGATAGAGAACCATTTTTCCAAAAACTTAATTTCTGAAATGACCCAGTCAGCCAGGTCTGTTCTAACAGATATTGCCAAGTGCTTGCTACAAATTATTGTCAGCAAAAAGGCAACAAATTTGGTACAAGAGTTGTTATTACCGATTAAGCTGGCAGATTGCCGGCAAGAATCAAGCAAAGCTTGCTAACATAACTACACAACAAATTGGAGGCAGAAACCGAGCAAAACTTGCTGATATGACTGACATCAGATTGTCGGCAAACACTGAGCAGGATCTAGAGTGCGCAATCTGGTGGCAAATTGGCAGCAAAAACCGAACAAAATCTGCAGCTTATTACAAAGTGTTATAAAATAGTTCAGTTGCTTATCGCTATGCGGCGCGTTATTCATTATCTATACCCGTATTCAAATTCTTGTCATGAGTGTATATAAAGCCTACAAAATGCTAATAATATTATAATATATATATTTCTATCAGTTCAATTTTTGACACAATTCTTATACAGGAAATTCAGATATTGAATTGATTTTTTGCAAATCGAACAGATAATTGTTTGATTTTCACTTATTCAAACAATTTCTGTCCAAAAAGATCTTTAATTTTATAAATTAAGTTATTTGAATTTACCTATATGTTTTAACATATTAATATATGATTTTATATAATATCTAATTATCTAATGGTCATTTTATGACCAAAACTTAACATCATTTTGTTACTTAGGGTTAAGGCTTACAATCTGCTATCAGATTGTCTTGCGCAGATCTTGCTCGATTTTTGCCATCAATTTGACGTCAAATCATGTCAAGCTTTGCTCGGTTTTTGCCGTCAATTTGCTGTCAGGTTATGTCAACAAGCTTTGTCACCAAAACACAAGCTTAATGCGGACACAGATGGCACTGGATTTGTTACCAAGTTTTGAGCGAATTTGATGCCAATTTGGCAACAATTTGTTATCAAATTGCTTACTGGGGATGTATATGACAAATGATGTAAAGACAAAAAAATAGTCTTAATTTGTAAACAGATACATATTGCCGCCCTGATATTTATGCGACCGTTATCGAAAAATTACTGAAACTTTGAGAGTCAATCTTATTTTGAAATAAAGATACATTTTGCTTATTTGTTATATTCGGAACTGTCTTGAAAATCCATCAGTCGCTCTCGTGTCCTCGTCGGATAATATTCCCTCTTAGGGGAACACTCCGGACAAGTTGAAGTTTCAAAAAGCACACGACTCAGTTTACACCTTATCTATTCTTAAGGTATTTAAATTAATTATTCCAATGTGATTTTTCTGTGATCGGCTCTCACTCCAACCTCAATTCCAGGAAGTTTAGATACCAACACTCATATATACACTTATACAAACACTTCCTAGTTTGTCATCCGAGGAAGAAGTGCGTTTCGTTGAGGCATGAGTGGAGTAAGATGTTCATCTTCCATCCTAATATAGACAGACCACCGAAGGATAGACCCACGTTATAAATTCTGCGTAAACTTGAGTATTTTTATCCGATTTTAATTTGTCTAACTTAATGTATTTTTGTGCGACATAATTATCGACAACGCATTCAGCTTATATAGATTTTTATAATTTATATTCATATTTATATTTATATTTTATATTTATATAACTCACTACATAACTCGCAACAATTTGCGACATTGATAATTCGATATTTATCCCAGTAAACACAAAGCAAAAGTAATCTAACATCAATATTATAATTTCCCACTCAATAATGTAACTGCAATATAACATGCCTTGTACGTAACAATTACATTGTTGAATGGGAAATTATAACATTAATGTTATGTTACTGTTGCTTTGTGTTTACTGGGATATTACGCTGAAGATAGTCCAAAAGAGGAATCAAAACGTTCGTTTCGTTTTTTAAAATATGACATATGTCTAATTTATAACTAATATAAAGTATGCGCCTCGAAATCAGCGCTGGCTTTAAATTGCTATTTGTAAAATAGTATTATTAAATAGTTAAATAGTATTGTTAAATAATATAATTGTTAAATAGTATTGATTTTGAGAGCCTATACTCATAGTTTAAAAAAATTTATCTTGAAAAATTCAACACAAGTTTCATAAATAATAACATTTTGTCTACAAAATGCTTTTTTAAAAATTTTCCTACGATTTTTTCTGACCGAGTTATACTATTTCAAAATTAAATCTGCATTTTTAGTAATAATGTTGATACTCGGCGAAAAATCATTGCAGATAAAAAATTGAAAAAACATTTTGAAGCTTGAATTTTCTCAACTGTAACATGATATTGATAGTTTAAGAAATTTTTTTTATTTTTTTATTTTTGGAAAATACGAGTTTAGTTTCAAAATCGTGTAACTTGGTAAAAAAGAATTGTAGGAAAATTAAAAAAAAAAAGCATTTTGTAGGCATAATATTGTAGTTTATGGAATTTAAATTGAATTTTTCGAGAAAAATTTGTTTATCAAATTGCAGAGTGTCAAAAATACATAATTTTAAGAAACAAAATATTGTGTCCTTTTTTAAGGCACAGAACAAGGAAGATAAATAAAATTTTTTAAAACCACCGATACGGCGTTAAAATTGAAACTTCAAGGTTCAGATAGCTTATCTAATTTTTTGTCTACGTTGATTTTTCGTCGAGTTTCAGTCGTTCGAAAATAGCCCAATTTTTAGGATGTGAAAAGTGTTCCCTATTTTTTTCTTGAGTGGTGTATATATAGAGTGTCTCGGAATTGGTGGTACAAGCGGGAAGGAGATGATTCTATATGAAAAAATAAGTCAAAAATGTAGAATAACATTTTTTTTATACGAGGCTTCGTTTTTAAGAAAAACGATTTAATTAAGAATTCTGTCTTTTATGAATATGATATTGTACTTACAGATGCGCCTAACAACAATTCGTAGTTATAACGTCTATAATTATTGACGTGCACCAATAACGTCAATGAGGCCGCAAATAATAATCCAAATGCAATGGAATGATAAAGGAGTTCCTGAAAGTTTTAAATCTTTGATGTCAATAAACATAATGTTACATAATAAATTTTAATCGAAACGACTGTTTTCTTAAATTTCATATTTTTGGTGTTATTTAAACAAATTTTAATGCAATTTTTCTCATTAACAATTGTTTCTCATCTATTGAGTAATATACAAATAATCTATAAATTGAACAAGTATATGTAACATAAGTATATGTAAAAAAAGGCGCCAATTGTACGCCCACAAGCGCCTTTCGCTATAAAAAAAACTTATATAAAATAGTGTCATTTTAATACAAAAACACTGTCATATTCAAACTAAAAAACTGTTTGACAAAATAGTTGTTTTAATTTTCTACAAAAATAGTGGTATAAAAATATTGCGTCAATTAATAAAAATTTATATTACAAAATTCATTTATTATTATTTCTGATATTAAAAACTGTAGTGTGATCAAACTAGTGGAATATATTTAAGCGAAAAAAATTTTTGATTAAAAAAATTAATTTAAATATAAAATAACTTTTTAATTAGAAAAAAACTTGACGCTGCTAAATTGAATATATGCTAATCTAATTAACGTGGTATTTATATTTTGAATTTAGCAGCGCCAAGTTTTTCTCTATTTAAAAAGTTATTTTATACTTAAATTAATTTGTTAAATTAAAAATTTTTTTCATTTAAGTATATTCCACTATTTTGATCACATTGCAATTTTTAATATTAGAAATAATAATAAATGAATTTTGTAATATAAATTTTTATTAATTGGCGCAATATTTTTATATCACTATTTTTGTAGAAAATTAAAACAACTATTTTGTAAAACAGTTTTTTAATTTAAATATGACAGTGTTTTTGTATTAAAATAACACTATTTTATAATATATAAGTTTTTTTTATAGCGAAAGGCGCTTGTGGGCGCATGCCCAAGTGCATACTTGGCGCCTTTTTCTCACTTGTTTTAAAAAAAGGTAATTTTTTAGCAATTATATCATTCATTTTTACTATGTGTTATATATTATCTTATTTCTGTTTACGTGCAATCAGATTAAATGAATATATATATTATATTTCTGAATTATAACGTTTTCATTTCTTTGATTGATACATATAATATATAAATATATACATACGCTTGTGCTATACTATAAATTACCTAACTAATCTGTCTCGTAAATATATAGAATACATACATTATAACTTATATATAATTTATATTATATTATAACTTATATTATAATAACTTATATTGTAACTTAAATATATAAATTAAAAAGTGATAGATGTTATGTTTTTTTTTAAATATTTAAGATCTTAATTTTATTGATATGAAAATGATAGATGTAATAGACGTTTCTTTTTTTTAAAATATTTAAGATTAGAATAAACCTTGCTGATTATATATAAAGTTATAATATGAGTTATAACATATAAATTATAATAAAAGTTTTAATGTATGTATTCTACATATCTACGAAACAGGCTAGTCAGGTATACATAGCATAAGCGATTAATGTAAAAATGATGTGTATGCTATATATTTACGAGATAGATTAAAGAAATCAAGTACTTTTATAAAAGTGATAAATGTTTGTTCTTTTTAAAAAAAATTACTATAATCAAAATTAAAATATATTACTATATGTTTGTGCTATGCTATAAATTATCTGACTAATCTGTCTTGTTTCCTGATTATATATCAAAAGCAAAAGATGTAAAAAGGAATATAGTGTATTCAAATGTATTTGTCAAATGATTGTCATTATATAGTTATTTGTCATGCATCATATGCAGCTACAGATATAAGTAACGTTAATAAAACATAGTCTGTAAGATTAATGTGTATAAATCTTCTACATTTCTATTTATATTTTATTTCTATTTCTATTTATTTTTTTAATAATTTATAAATTTTTATAATAGATTTATAAATACATTATTTATTTTTAATGAAACTAGAAAAGGAACTAGAAAAATTTTTCAAGCTATTGATAAAATTTTGACAAAGCCTGCGGCAACATGTCTATTGCAAACTAACATATTGTAACCAATCTTTGTCTCGATGCTAAACACAACAAAATTATCGATAATGTCAGTTTTAATACTAAAATTTATTTGCCAAATATATATACCAAATAGCATTCTGACAGATGAAAAAATAGTATGTAACAGATTATATTCATTAATGATACTAAAACATGCTTCATCTATTTCAAGCGATGCATTAGCATTGAAACAAGAATTGATTACAATATGTTGGTTTACATAAACATGTTACTACAGGCTTTGTCAAAATCTTATCAACAGCTTGGAAAATTCTTCTAGTTCCACTAAAAGATAGATGTATATTTATAAATTATTTAAAAAGATAAATAGAAATTTAACCTTACAGACTGCATTTCACCAATATTATTTATACTTATCTGTAACTGTATATGATGCATAACAAATAACTATATGACAAACTATATATGACGCTCCTTTGACAAATGCACTCAAATATGTATTGTTCTTGATGTGTGTGTCTATATTAATTAATGTGTATGTCTATATTTCTATATCAATAACTGCTCGCAGTTATCCATAGTGGCTTTTGACAGGTATAAGTTAAATTTTCCAAAGTGCAATATTATATAGCGTAGCACTCTTTCATTTATAAAAAGGTGAAGCTGCAAAATTCTTCGTGATACTTGGATAGTTGAATCAGATATAGAATACAAACATACACATATCTTATAATAAACATATTATAAAATACATATATCTCTTTCTTATCATAAATATAGAATATTTTTATATGTAATGCGATGTTTTGTTTTGTTTTTACACATAGCATAAATTACTTTTGCAATATTTTATTTGTCTCTATAAATAAAATAAGAAAATATTCTTACATTTATGATAGGATGTTTATATTATATTCTATATATGTTTACTATCAAATATGTGTGTGTGTGTGTTTTATACCTGATCCAACTTATCCGCAAATATCACGAAGAATTTTGCAGTTTTAACTTTTTATAAATGAAAGCGTATGCATATAACACTGCACTCTTGCATTGCAAATTTAATGTATACCTATCAAAAACAGGTATACGAGCAGTAACATCACGAAGTGCCGCTAACGCTATCTTATGTCGAAGGCTCCATTGGAGCCGCTCCAATCGTACAAGATTCACGCATGCGCATTGGGGACTTGTGTGAATGATGACATGGACGTTTCTTAAAAGAAAATTTCATATTGAGACTTTGCATTCATATACCTCTGTTCACGATACATGTAGAAAAAAGATAAAGATACTTTTATTATATAATTTAAACCCAAGGTATCGATTAAGCCTATTAAAAATACGATCAGTTCAACCGTTATGGAGGTCCAATAAATCTAAGGTATCTCAACTAGCCCCCAAGCAGAACAGAAAATCACAATAATATCCAAATGACATCATAACGACTATCAAAAGTCATTATGATGTCATTTCGATGTCATTTTGATGTCATTTTGATGTCATCTTGATGTCATTTGATACCCAGACAGCACAAAACATCCTCAGGATTATCCTGAATATGTCCAGGACGGTTCAGGACATTTGTAGGATATTTTAAGATATTATTATAAATATATTTATAAAAATTAATTATGCATACATAATTATTTTTAGTTGTGTCGGCTATTTAATATAATTTAGAAATCTTAAGTATTATAATAAGTATTAATGTCCTATAAATGTCCACTGGATAACCCCTGGATGTCTGTAGGATATATCTGCCTTGTCTATTATATTGGATGTCTTTTGGATTTCCAGAGGACATATACATGTGCAATTAATTGTTAACGTTAATTTCGTTTAATATTAATAATTGAATTTGATGCGCACATTTTCATATATCCAAAATTATTATTTATTTAATATTTCATGAGAAATGTTACTGTTCGCAACATTCCAAAAACTTTACAAACAATAGTATTCAACCGCTAGTTCATTTGTTTACCGCTATGCGACACGCGAACTCGTATTTGAGATTTGGTCATGAGAATTATAAAGCTTGCAAAGAGCAACTGACAAAAAATTACAAATGTAATTATTTTCTATCAGTTCAATTTCTGATGCAATCCCAACATAATTCAGATATTGGATTGTTTAGACAATATTACAACTCAAACCCGGGAGCCAAACCTAAAATAATCATGTACAGCACAAAAGCCTCAAATATTAAAGAACGGTGAACTATTTTTAATATTAGATTTTTAATATTGGCAGTAAATAACAAAACATAATTTTAATTTATATTTAAATTTTAAAATTTGCTCCTTGAAACATACGAAAAATATCCCTAACATATCCTATAAAAATCCTTAGGATGTTCCACAGGATCTCCCTGGATTCTCCAGAGATTAATATACGGCTATTGCTCTTCCTCAGGACATCCAGAGAAGATCTGAGGATTACAATGGGATATCCTGAGGATATCCTACATGTATGTCCTGGATGCCCTTTGGACGTCCTAAGGACATCCTTGTGCTGTCTGGGTATTATTGTGATTTTCTGTTCTGCTCGGACCGATTCGCGTATAAATACCCGGAGTGCCTTGCTGTTGCTGTGCGTGACTTGGCGCGAGTCACTACCGTGTCTCTTGATAGATAAACGCATATATATGTACAAGATATATCATAAATTATGGTACAAGCAAAATGGAGGTAATTCTTCATGTAAATATAATACAAGGCGAACATATTGAATGATAACATTTTTTCATATACATAATATATGTGTATGTGTTTAAAAATACTTACATAGATCGTTTTAGATATAATAGATGCAGTAGAAAGAGACATCAAACAACTGAGAAGAAGGATGAAAGTGTTAATCATAAAAGTAATCGTTATGACAAGAAAGAAACACTCTGCCGTAGTCCAAAGAGGATAAGTATTAAATTCGTTACCAATAATCCCTACGCAAACTATGCCCAGCGCCTGTTGGTAAAAAATGGAAATATCAATTATATATGTACAAGGTGTCCGAGAATTCGCGCATACGGAATGCACAACGTGATTGTCCGTGCCAAAAGAAACAACATTTTTCTCTGGCGAAATTGCGTCTGAACACTACTTTTTAAATGAGAGCAATTTTAAGCTAACGAATAAACGCTCTAGGTTACGTATTAATCAGGCGGCGCTAGCACGGCGTACGTGATGCTATTCTATTATTTCGTTAAAGATTTTATAACATCCCAGTAAGCAATTTGATAACAAATTGTTGCCAAATTGGCATCAAATTCGCTCAAAACTTGGTAACAAATCCAGTGCCATCTGTGTCCGCATTAAGCTTGTGTTTTGGTGACAAAGCTTGTTGACATAACCTGACAGCAAATTGACGGCAAAAACCGAGCAAAGCTTGACATGATTTGACGTCAAATTGATGGCAAAAATCGAGCAAGATCTGCGCAAGACAATCTGATAGCAGATTGTCAGCAAAAACCGAACAAATTCTGCAGCTTTTGGCCATTCATATAAAAATATATATTTAAATAGATTTAAAGCCTTAACCCTAAGTAATAAAATGATGATAAGTTTTGGTCATAAAATGACCATTAGATAATTAGACATTATATAAAATCATATATTAATATGTTAAAACATATAGGTAAATTCAAATAACTTAATTTATAAAATTAAAGATCTTTTTGGACAGAAATTGTTTGAATAAGTGAAAATCGAACAATTTCTGTCCGATTTGCAAAAAATCAATTCAATATCTGAATTTCCTGTATAAGAATTGTGTCAAAAATTGAACTGATAGAAATATATATATTATAATATTATTAGCATTTTGTAGGCTTTATATACACTCATGACAAGAATTTGAATACAGGTATAGATAATGAATAACGCGCCGCATAGCGATAAGCGACTGAACTATTTTATAATACTTTGTAATAAGCTGCAGATTTTGTTCGGTTTTTGCTGCCAATTTGCCATCAGATTGCGCACTCTAGATCCTGCTCAGTTTTTGCCGACAATTTGATGTCAGTCATGTCAGCAAGCTTTGCTCGGTTTCTGCCGCCAATTTGCTGTGTAGTTATGTTAGCAAGCTTTGCTTGATTCTTGCCGGCAATCTGCCAGCTTAATCGGTAATAACAACTCTTGTACCAAATTTGTAGCCTTTTTGCTGACAATAATTTGTAGCAAGCACTTGGCAATATCTGTTAGAACAGACCTGGCTGACTGGGATATGCTATGCATGATATTTAAATATCGCTATTTTGTGAATACAACTTACTTAATAAGAAAACATTTTTTAAATGATATCACAGAAGCAACTGAAAGTAAAATAAGTAGATTAGATAACACACGAATAATTTTGATCCAAGATTATTGTTCCAATGTTCTAAAAATGTTTGTGGCCCTGGAAATGACCATGAACATAATCTATACTTATTATACTTTCAGCCATTGCTTCGATGGTATCAATTAGAAAATGTTCTCTTATTAAGGAAGTTGTATTCAAAATAACGATATTAAGATATTATGTATAAAATCTGTAGCGAAATAGTGAAATAGTATACATACACGCTCACGCGTCACACGCGCCATGCGCGCGCCGCTCCTGATTGAAGCATTCATTCGTTAGCTTAAAGTTGCTTTCATTTAAAAAGTAGTGTTCAAACGCAATTTCGCCAGAGAAAAAAGTTACTTCTTTTGGCACAGATAATCACGCTGTGCATTCCGTGTCCGTGAATTCTTGAACACCCTGTGTGTTAAAGTCATTAACAAAACAAAAATTGTTAAACTCTGAAATTATTTGTGTTCAAAATTATATTATACTGTTGTAGTATTGTTGGAAAAAATTAATTATTATTAATTAATTAAAGCAAATATTTTATATTAAAATGTATTAATAGATACTTTACTTGATAAAGATATCATAATAAAAATAATAATTGAAGTGAATAAATGAATGTAACAGTAAGGGCGCATACCAATTGTAGAAACTTTAAAATACCGCTCCAACTTTTTAAATAGCCAGTGTTGATGATAATCGTTGACGAACTAGCTGTCACTGTTTGTGTTCTAATTGTCACGGAATGAGACATTGTTGTCTTATTTTTTCAGTTCTGAAAAAATTAAAGATAATTTTTCTATATATTGTATTATACATTTATCGTAATTTATCGAGATTTTATTCAGCACGCGCGTGCGCACACGCACGTATGCACACACTTTTTCTCTCTCTCTCTCTCTCTCTCTTTCTTTATCCCCCCTTCTTTCACTTTCCTTTCCAAATTCTACATTTATATTTTGAAAGTTTTATACAGGGTGTATCAAAGTACCCGTACCATTTTTTAGGAAAACTACGTATTTTCGAGAAAACTGTTTTAAACAAAAGTTGTGAAGTTTTAAGTAACGCGTTACGAAGCAATATTAGTACGATCTTAAAGAGTATTGTTAAGATCATGTAAAGATTACCTTAAAATTTTTAAATGGAAACCCCATTTTTTATTGCATATTCTTATAGCTTATCTCGAGAGCTTTTCAAAACACTATAATAAAGTATTTTTTCATTAAGTATTTTTCGAGTTATTTTATATTTTAGACATATTTTGACATATTCTGACATATTTTGATATAAAAAATAAAATAATACTTTTATGTACAGAATAATAAGACAAAACAATTAGTGTAAAAAAAAAACAAATAATTGTAAAACAAATATATTTGTAAATAATTACATAGTTTTTCTTGAAAATAATTATTTTCTCGAAAATGCGTAGTTTTCCTAAAAAATGGCTCGTACGGGTGCACTGATATACCGCCCTGTATATCGCTTTTCTTCTGATGAACCATACGAAATCTAATGTGTGTAAAAGATAAATAAATATCATAGATAACATAAATAATATTATTAAAAATAAATAGATAATATATATATATTTTTTGAAAGAATTCCAATCTCTCAATAAGTAATTATTGAGAGAGAGATTGGAATTTTTTCAAAAATATTATTATTGTATAAGCATTTATAGTTTATGCAATATTTAATTGCGTGTTTTTTTTCAAATCCACAAATATTACAAATAAACAGTAATCAAACACAACAGCATTCTATTATAAAATATCCTCTAATGGCTTTGGAACATCTTGACACACCCTGTAAGTTCGTTCGGCGATCGATAGTGCGTAGAGACCTTTGAATTTACTTTCTCTCATTGGAAAAGTGATGAGACTAACTAGAGAAGATACTTTAATCCTCTGTACTTTTTTGTCAATTTCTTTTCATTAAATTTTATCGATGTAACATTTTACCCTTATTTTATTGAATTGATTAAGAGGGCATATCCGTTTGAAATATTAAAAAATGAGTACATTTTCTAGATGTTTTTTGCAGCATGATCTAAAAAAATTTTTTTTTTACGATGTTAATACGATATTACTTAAACAAAATTAATAATTACTTAAACAAAAATTTTTAACTTAAAAAAAATTTTTTTTTTAGGTTATTAGGATATTTACGGAGCTCTTTCAAATTTTAAGTGGCTGCACAGTGTGCATGAAAACGTTCGTAGATCATATCTAAAATCAAAAATCCAAGTTTTTGTTGAAAAAAAATCCACATCGTGCATGAAAACAAATCGTTGCAAATATTCGCCTAACTTCCAAAAAAAAAAAAAAAAAAAAAAAATTAGTTTGAAAATTTTTATTTAAGTAGTTAATAATATTGTATTAATATTGTAAAAAAATTAAAAATTTTCATCAAGTCGTTGCGCTGCAAAAAAATCTAAAAATATGTATTCATTTTTCAAGGTTTCAAACGGGTATGCCCCCTTAAATATAGGATAAAATCAGCATTAATGATCTTATGAGTTGTATTAAATTTTCTATGCATAACTATATTGATGTTATAGCTAAAAATTTCTTAATTGAAATAAAAAATTAATTAAATATGATTTTATTACCATATTATAATTATTGTGAAAAAGATTTTAATTAATATGTTCGTGTATGTGTATCATATTAGTATTTGTTGTGATCAAAAAATTAAAATATTGATATGTTCGCGATAAGAACTATATCAGACACAAAACACTTTGCACATTGTTTCAATTACATGTGCATTTAAAAAAAAAATTATCAATTTCATAAAAATAAAACAGAGATAGAAAGATAAATACATACAACATACATATAAAAGATAGCGATTACGTTATTGAAAAATATTAAAATCAATGATAATCAACGAAAGTTTGGCAATGCGAAAATATAACGAAACATCGACAGAGAAAGCAGCGCTACGAGTGAATAAGCGTCACTGGTAGTCACAGGTTATTTTTAAATATCCAAAACACGAGAAAATTACGTATAAGGTGTGAGTAAAAAATTTATTAAAACGATTTCGATTAAGAGTGAATCGTATCTACCACCTAACTCCTCGTTTAATGTTCACTCGCCTACACAAAGATTACACAAATTATCTTCTATACAATCGCCGTAGATAATATTTTATCATAACGTATGCACACAATATTTTTTGCTTACATATAACCTTTTATTTCATTATTGTATATTTATACTTTTACACTTTTACCTTATTACATTATATAAATTCTCTTATGTTTCTTAAAATATTTAATTTGTTATACTGAAATTAAGTTTAAACTATATATATAATAAAAAAAGCAAAAACTAATTATAATTTTGTAGAATTGGAGGAGGAATATTGAATAAGATAAAAATGATAGAGTATGCGCGCGGCAATATCTAATTGGTAATAATATATTAAATATATCGTATATTAATTATAATCTCAATAAATCTGATTACTATACGTGGTTTTTTTTCTTCACAATCAAAAGTTATAAAAAGAAATTATTATAATGACCGGCAATAATAAGCTTTTTGAATTTCTTTGATAATATCCCAAGTAGCAAGGTGACGTCAATTGACGTTTTAATAACGTCTTAATGACGTTTCTAACGTTAATAAAACGTCATTAAAATGTCTATTGACGTCACCTTGCACTTGGGATAAAGATCATTTAAAAATATTATTATGATATTAATGCTGCAATATATTTGCAGGAGCATTTGCATAGCGCAATTATCGGTTATAATAAAAAATTAAATTATAATTTTCAAATAGTAGTTGTAATATTATTTTTAATATAAGAAATGATATATTACGAAATATTAAAAAAATAAGGTTCTCTCTTTCTCTCTCTCCCCCTCCCTGTCTCCCACTCTCTCCCTCTCAAAATAAGCAAGTAACCAAAATGCATGTTTATACATATATGAAATTATTATAAATTATATAAAAAGTGATGTACACCATGTGGAATAACACAATGTACTAACCTGAAGAAGATACGTTGTCATACACTGGCCGTCAGCGATTGACTGAAGTGCTGCGTGCTGTTTCACCAAGGATGACGTCACCGATGATATCATACATCCACACACATTTTTAAATGATACGTATGTATTTATGTATTATAATCAATGTAAATATGTTGTAATTTTCATTCGCAATGCATATAAACATATATTAAAAATCGTATTTTCAATGAAAAGTAATATAATGAAATGTGAAAATATGGAATAAACTTATTAAATATTACTTTCACAATAGTGACAATATAATATATAAATATATTAATAAAGTGGGAAAACTGGCAAATATAAAAGCCAAAACGCGAGTATTGGTGCGCGAACTTATTATTGTTAAATTTTTGTAATAAATGTGTATTTTTAAAAAATGGTTGATCATGTTTACGTCATCACTATACAGGATGTCCGGTAAAGATTGTGCCAACGTGAGCGAGTAGAGCACAGTAAACTGAACAGAAAAGTCCTGTACCATTTTTTTCTATAATGCTTAATAAAGGAGTTATTATTAAGTAAAGTTTGACCAATCAGCACCAATTTTTAGACGCACGTCGGTGAACCGCCCGTCCGGTAGTTGCGACGCCGTAGCGACGGAGCGCTCACGTATATTACCAGACGCGCGGCTAAAGATCGGCATTGATTGGCAGACTTTACTCAATAATAATTCTTTTATTAAGCGTTATAGAAAAAAATGTTATAGAACTGTTCAGTTTACTGTGTTCTACTCGCTCACGAGCGTTAGCTTAATCTTTACCCTGTATTACCACTGATGAATATATATAATACATGTAGCGATGGCGTTTAAACGTTGTCCATTATTTTATACAGATTCTACGCGAGCTCTAATGAGTCTTCCTCTTTCTGATTATTTCAATTTAAAATTTAACTACAAAAACAAATGTTGTGTATGTCAAGTTTAAAATTCCAATATAATCTATATATTTTTATCCATGCTGAAGATGACAAGACAAAGGTCCAAAAGATACATTTTCAAAATGCACATTTAGTACAAAAATTTAACAATGATAAGTTTGCGCATCAAAATACCTGCGCCTTAGTTCTTATTTGCTAGTTTTTCCATTTAATTGTTAGTAGTTTGAGCTTATTGCTGTTATTATAATATATATTAATTTATATATCTTGTATGTTTATACTTATATGATTTTTTAAATGTTTTTCATACGCATGTGTTTATAGTGTATACAATACAATATGGAAACAATTTAAAAAAAGTAAACATGCAATAATAAGAATAAAATGTTTAAAAAATGTTTGATATATTAAAATATGATAATGACAATAAGACACATTCAAATGTAATAATGTTCTTGTACTTTATTTAAAGTTTATAATTAAAAAATAAATAAAATTTTAAATTTTGAAATTTAAAAAAGAGTCCAAAAAGAGACGCAAATATATACATATAGAGGAAAGTAGGGTAAAACCGGGTACTTTTTTGGATTTGTCTTTCTATAAAAAATCAGAGAATAAAAATTTTGCTGAGCATTAGTAGTCTTTAGTGGACCTTAAACTATGAGAAAATGAGGCTAGTTGCTGCAAAATAAAATTTGGTTACCAAGGATAACAAGATTTTTTCTCTTTTTTTAGTGATTTCTTTTTTTTTAGTAATTTCTTTTTCTGAGTGATAATTTTCGTTTTCAACTGCTTTTTGTAGGGAGACAAAGTCAGGATAACAGTTTTTCCTCTTTTCGTTATGAGATGTGTAAGTAACCGGTTTTGTCCCAATACAAGGAAAGTAACAAATACGGCGTTTGTATATTCAGGTGTACAAAGTGATGATCAAAACTAGTGTAGATATATTCTCTAATATGTACAGAATGTTGCATTTACCGAAGCAGATGCTCTATCTAGAAAAAATCCATAATAACTTAATTGTTGTCCCGATATCGATCTTTTTTGGTCCGAAAATTTTGAACTTCTCTCAAAAAAAAAATATCGTGTGCACGTGGGCACGATTCATCTCAAAATAATGTTGGCATCAATCTACAATCAATAACACGAGTTAGCTAAAGATAGTAGTATTTATCACGAAGAAACAGACCCGGTTTGACCCGTCTACCCGATTTTACCCTACTTTCTCCTATGTATGTATATGCAGAGTGTTAAAAAAAACCATTTTATATTTACATGGTAGATAGGACACACCATACTGAGAATAAGTAAAAAGCTTTAGTAAACATAGGTCGAAAGTTCAACCGTTTCTGAGATATAAACATTTTTGTATGTTAGCATCATGATTGATTTACTGTCTTCTACATGTCGCATGCGATATTTATCTCAGTGTTTATAAACCGCGTTCCGAAAGTCCTCATTCAATTTCCTTACATACTTCATATATATCTTTCTTATAGAGATATTTGAAAAGCATAGTATATTCTTCGCCGATAAATGACTTAAAAGAATTACGTAACCGAATCCAGCGTACTTGCCAAATAATTCGACGGAGACCTGGAATTTTTGAGAGAATTCGCGATTCTGTAAGAAGAAGATGCTAAGCGTGTATGGAAATGGAAAGAATACTTTTTGTCAATATCAAGATAAAGATTTAGATAGATTATCTTCTTTTCACGTCGCATGTGATACGTATAGAAACCAATCAGTTAACCATGATGCTAATATATTATATGTTTATATCTCAGAAACGGTTGAGCTTTCGACCTACGTTTATTAAGATTTTTTTACTCAGTATTCAGCATGGTGTGTCCTATCTACCACATAAATATTAAATGGTTTTTTTTAATACTCTATATATATATATATATATATATATATACCCAGACAGCACAAGGATGTCCTTAGGACGTCCAAAGGGCATCCAGGACATACATGTAGGATATCCTCAGGATATCCCATTGTAATCCTCAGATCTCCTCTGGATGTCCTGAGGAAGAGTAAATGATAGCCGTATATTAACCTCTGGAGAATGCAGGGAGATCCTGTGGAACATCCTAAGGATTTTTATAGGATATGTTAGGGATATTTTTCGTATGTTTCAAGGAACAAATTTTAAAATTTAAATATAAATTAAAATTATGTTTTGTTATTTACTGCCAATATTAAAAATCTAATATTAAAAATAGTTCACCGTTCTTTAATATTTGAGGCTTTTGTGCTGTACATGATTATTTTAGGTTTGGCTCCCGGGTTTGAGTTGTGTAATATTGTCTAAACAATCCAATATCTGAATTATGTTGGGATTGCATCAGAAATTGAACTGATAGAAAATAATTACATTTGTAATTTCCTGTCAGTTGCTCTTTGCAAGCTTTATAATTCTCATGACCAAATCTCAAATATGAGTTCGCGTGTCGCATAGCGGTAAACAAATGAACTAGCGGTTGAATACTATTGTTTGTAAAGTTTTTGGAATGTTGCGAACAGTAACATTTCTCATGAAATATTAAATAAATAATAATTTTGGATATATGAAAATGTGCGCATCAAATTCAATTATTAATATTAAACGAAATTAACGTTAACAATTAATTGCACATGTATATGTCCTCTGGAAATCCAAAAGACATCCAATATAATAGACAGGGCAGATATATCCTACAGACATCCAGGGGTTATCCAGTGGACATTTATAGGACATTAATACTTATTATAATACTTAAGATTTCTAAATTATATTAAATAGCCGACACAACTAAAAATAATTATGTATGCATATTAAATTTTTATAAATATATTTATAATAATATCTTAAAACATCCTACAAATGTCCTGAACCGTCCTGGACATATTCAGGATGATCCTGAGGATGTTTTGTGCTGTCTGGGTATATATATACAGAGTGTCCTAAAACTACGTATCTCCTCTTAATAGTAGATTCCTTAGAACATTTCAAGACAAAAATCCTAATACAAAAATGTCGAGACTATAATAGTTTTTAAACGGGAAGCGATTATATTTTACGAATAAGGGCTGAGATTTTGCGCGCTCAGGCACAGCTAAATGACAATGAAAAAAGTGCTTCTATGAATGGAGCCTTTTTTATGATATTATGATTATTGTATAAATTTACAATAGCATTGTCATTATCCCAGATAGTAAGGTCTATTTGATGGCATTTTATGGTTATTCTTATGACGCAACAGATGTCTTAAGGCCTATTAATAGGCCTTTATGGTAACATTGATCGATCACTTTGACAGCTGAAATTGAAATATGTCGCAAATTTTTACTGGAATCATTTTTAAGATTAGTTCTTGCATCCATTATTCGTAAAAAGTATGTAATAATGCAATGCGTAGAGAAGAGGGAAAACATATCCCAGGTAGTAAAGCGTCGTCTATTTGACGTCAATAATTCGTCATTTGAGGTCGCGAACGAACATCATGTTATCAAATGAAGACATAATAATGATGTAATTTTTTTGACCTATTGATGACGTTAGTTATTTACCATCTTATGACGTATTTACAACGTCACACTTTTTACTAATTAATAACGTCAGTTATTTGACCATTTAATGACGTATTAGTAAGGTTTTATCAATGACCAATTACTGACGTTAATTATAATCTATTCTGTATACTTGCAATATCAACTTTTTGATCAAATTTTAGATTAACTATATTTACATTACATTCGACGTATCAATTATGTTATAAGTTTTGTTGACCCTCAACTTAACATTAATTTTTCAGCCTTGTCATTCGTAAAATTTAATCGCTTCCCATTTAAAAACTATTGTAGCCTCGATATTTTTATATTAGGATTTTCGTCTTGAACTGTTCTAAGGAATCTGCCATTAAGAGGAAATACGGTAGTTTTAGGACATCCTGTATAATCTACACTGCATGTGTGTGTGTGGAAATCGATTATAATACTTGTATTGCTATTTTGTAACTTATGTAACGATGATGCTGCTGTCATTATGTGTCGTTGCGCATGTATTTTGACATATTAAAAATGCATGCGCAGCAATACGTAACGATAGCGATATTGTCTGTAAAAGTTACAGAATCGTAATACTGAAAAGTAATGCTATACAATAAACAAGTAACAACAATATTTAAATACACAATTTCTCGAAAATAAAGAATACGTACATCACTGTAATTTTATCTTAATTCGAGGAACAATGAATGAACAGAAGAGATAAACGAGTAAATGCATCATCTCAATGCTTATGGTAAGAGAAAAAGAATAGCTTAGTCTTAAACGTAATGTCAACTTTAGTTAGTCATCAATAGTCAATTCAATAATGAATTACGTGACATGATTCGGGATTATTTTGTAGATCCTCTTGAAAGATACGTAAAGACACTTAACATATATTTACATAAAATATAAACAAAAAATTATAGAGCGATGTGTAATGTACATATGTATATGCACAATTCTATAACTGATTCTGTCAAAACAAGTTATAAGAATCTAGTGAATGAAGAGGATATTTTTTAATATCGGAAGAAAGGGAACAATTTTTTAAATATTTATTTCTTGAATGAATTTAGAAATTGAGTTTTTGTAAAAAAATTTGTTTTTTTTTTTCATGAGATAAAAAAAATAGAAAAATTCGGAAAAAGCCATTAGATGAACTGAAAAAAACAAATGTAAAGATTAAAAGATGCCGATAAAAAATACCTATTTTTTTATTTTAGGTAATTTATGGAGATTGAATCTTGAGCACACCGTACAAGCGTGCATTACTACTGTTAAAGAACACAATTATTGTTTTTCTATTTTGATATTTTTTGAAATTTTTCATCTTGATTTTATTATTAAAACCATTTTTTAAATAAAAACATTATTTGTTTATTTGTTTAAATAAAGGTTTTTGATAATGTTAAAAAATATCTTATTTTTCGATTCGCTAAACTCTTATAATGTATTTAAAATTTATGATGTACATGCAAACAGGAAAGAAAAAAAAGTTTTACTGCAAAGATAAAAAAAAGTTATACTGCATCCAATTTAAAAAAAATATATAATATTATGTGTATATCTCATCTATATACATATTATATATAAAGAAATACATGTATATATAAATAAAATCTTTTACAATATACTACACAGAAGTACGAAAAAAATCACGTTTTAAAAAATAATTAGAAATTTCACGCACGTATATCAGATGCACGAGAAGTTGATGCATTGGAATCATCAGAAATTTTATAAATTGATACTTCTAAAAATTGCCAGCGAATATAGCCATCTAATATGAACACCTCTTAATCGCCTAAATAGTTTCAGCTTAAAAAATTAAGCATCTAGTCTTTAATAATTTATATTAATTGAAAAAACTGATATCCCTTTAAGAACTTATCGTGCATTGATACAATGCCTCTTAAAACTAATAATTTTATCATTCTTCAAAAGATTATACGATCAAAGTACAACGAAATGATGCCTCACAAATAATTCAACAAAATTTTGCTTAAGAAATATTTAATAAAAATTAAATTTGCCTGAAACATTAGATACTACAAATTTTACTTATAGAGGGTGTTTCATAAATAATGGGCAAAACTTCATTCTCGTCACATCGTCTTATGTCCGTATCAGACTATGCATTGAAAATTGAAGATCAAAGATTAAAAATTGGAATTTAACTAATCACAACAAAAGGGACTACAATTTCTTTGTCCTGATTGGTCAAATTTCAATCTTGAATCTTCAATGCGTAGTCTGATATGAGCTTTAGAAGAAATGTTCAATATGTCCACCTGCTGTCTGAATACAAGCCTCAGCTCATTGTCTCATTGAGCCCCGAACACGCTCCCAAATTCCTGGCGTGGCACGTATCGTCTGAAAAACTACCACAGTGAATGATGTAGAAACTCTCCGGGACCGAATTATGACAGCTTTTCGAACGATACGCGCCATGCCAGGAATTTGGGAGCATGTTCGGGGCTCAATGAGACGACTGAGGCTTGTATTGAGACAGAAAGTGGACATATTGAACATTTTCTCTAAAACGATGTTTGTGTCGAACGAGAATTGTGTCACAAAAACTGTAATAATCAGAAACTAATCATTTCCGGATCTATGTTGATATAACTTTTTTTTCTTCTCTAAGCATTAGGAATCCATTACTGAAATTTTGCCCACCATTTATGAAACACCCTGTATAATAAAATATTTGTATGAAAAATTGGATGATGGATATTATCCGTCACAAAATATAATTATCTGTGACACACCACATTGTGTACCTTATCTAAAGATGTATATTTATTTTATCATTAATAAACAAGTTAAATATATAATATTCAACTAACCTCCCATATCATAAAGAAATATTGAAATTTTTATATAAAAAATATTTTTCTTATACATTCTTTTTATTCTAAATCAAATAATCTAAAAAAATATATGTCACTTTTTTTATTTATATAAGTTTAGATAAAATTACAGATGCGCATGTTTAATAGTCTCGCATAAAATTTTGTGAGTGCAATATAATAGTCTTCGCATATGTAGGTTGCGTTTCGATATTCATTGCCAGTACTAAAAATCTATAGTTTACGTGACGTACACTATAGATTTTCGGTACTGGCAGTGAATATCGGAATGCAACCATAGTATTTTGAAAGTAGCACACTTTATTCGTTTCTGCGACTTCATCGATCCTTTTCAACGGCAGCAAGTTCTGTCCTAACAATGTCAATCACTACTACAAGTAACTAATTTTAAGGCACATTAGTAAAGTTTTTCTGTAAGCTACACACGATCTGAGAAGGATCACTGGACTAGTTTTAAGCCGCTCCTCCCAGCGCTGACATTTCTGTTGAGCACAATTTTAATATGCCAAAATCTTTATAGACGGACGAGAATCGATCCTAGTGTCATAGCAATTATTGATGTTATATGCTCTTCAAGTACTTGGCTTCTCTATAGGCCGATGATGTTCATTGTACATTAGTGTTCTTCCATTCGATGTATAAGAAATAAGCCCCGGCAGCGTATGCAATGGTATTAAAAATTCCAAATATCTATAAATAATGTTGAATATATATATTTTAAAAACAGTAAAAATTAATTTTTTTAACTATTAATATTTTAATAGTGGGTCTCACTCCAGCAGCGATGTTCGATGATATGTTGGATGAAGTTCTATAAGCTGTCCAAGCTGACAGTTGAGCGATGAATGCAATCATGTAAAACACGGCTTTTATAGACGTATTTAGAAGTTCCTAAAAAAATATAATTATTTTATTTTGTCGAATTAAACATATATGCCTTACCACATTCCTTAAAATCAATTTTATGAATAGGCATTTATGTATTGGTAAAAAATATAAGTAGAAAAAATAACGGTAATTATTTACATTAACGGACACCTCGCCAATGACCTTGACGTATGTTGTCAAAGATATGACCTTGAGTAACTTTTTCTTATAACTTAATCGGCAGTCTCTTATAATTTTTGAGATATTTAAAATTAAAGTTTGATTCAAAACAAAAATTTGGTTTGGGTTATACAACGTAACTCACACCAAATTTGGTAATTATTTACATTAAAAATTTGGTTTGGATTAGGTTATATCTTCCGGAAGTGGAGCCCTCCTGTAGGGGGGGGGGGGAGGGGGGCGGAATCCATTGCGTCCATATATACACTTTCCCATCCACACACCAATAGTAGGACCTCGCTTCACGTTGTAAAGTATATGCCAGGATAGAGTGGGTTCCGCTCCCTTCCTCCCCCTACGAATTGGCTCCATTTCCGGAAGATATAGCCTAACCCAAACCTATTTCTGATTTAAAATTAAAATTTATACTTCTGCTTATGCTTATATTCATGCTTCATAACTTTTGTTTGCAGAACAATTTTTTAATAAACAATGAGCGCCAACTAAAACCTTTTGTATGTTATTCAGGATCATGTCCTTGACAACATATGTCAAGGTGAAGGTCATCGGCGAGGTGTCCGTTAATGTAAATAATTACCAAAATAACATTAGCAAATATCAGATTTTTTTCATGTAAGAAAAAGAAAAGTTAATTTAACACTTTGTCAACCGTTTGAGTTAGGCGTAACTAAACGCTGGACACTGCACAGTTTTTTCGAACCGCGCTCATAGATTGAAAGCTAGCGATATTTTTACTTACGTATTTACTCTAATTATAAGCTCTTTTGATAATGAGAGGCTCGTTTTGACGTATAGAGAAGGGACCGATGAGTCTGGCAATTAGGCAGAGGTATGCGTAGCAACACTTTACCCCCAAACATCATAAAAAACTGTATCAAAATTGTTATTTATACTCGTGTGTCCTTCTGCTATATTGCATTTTATGGAGTTTTATGGCCATACATGATAATGCCAAACGTATTATGGAGTATTAAATTGGCTAGAGATCTTTTTTCCATCGAAAATTAGGATACTAGAATTTTACAATAGCAAAACAATATTTTTATTTATATAAACCATTGAATAGTATAATGTGCTTCGAACACACTTTATGGAAAACGACTTCATGGAAAAATGCGCATCTAAAAACGTCAACAAATTTGCTTCCTCAAAACCACTATACTTTTACATCGTTCGAAGGCGATCAATTACCAGCATCGGTAAATGATGACTATTCAATGCTACAAATTCGATGATAAAAATACTTCTGATGGTAATAATTTTTTTTCTCACTATACTCAAATATGTTCTCGACTCTATTTCAATCATTTTTTAGACTTTATTCTAATTAACAGAAGATGATATCGCTATAGACAGAGATGTCGATGGAAATGATGTTGAAAATTCAGATGAAAAAAATGAAAATATTGAGGAAGACTCTACAGTATACGAAAACGACACTGAATAAAATTTTTCGTATGTATTTTTTTCAACTATTGATATACATATTCGATATATATTTCTAATAATTTTAATTTATTCGATTCAGGTATTATACAATCAAAAAATATAAAATGGAATCTTCATCAACGATGTCAGCCACAAAGAGAGTTAATACTATGCTCATGGCATTGATTTTTTCTATCTGTCAGCTAATATTGTTTCTATCTGTACAGTTAATACCACAATATTGATGTAAGATTTATTTTAATAGTATCCTGAAAGTGTGATTGAAATAATATATAAAATACAGCCTAGTTTATATAAATAAAAATATTATTCTGCTATTATAAAATTCCAGCCCTAATTTTCGATGAAAAAAAATTCTCTAGCCAATTTGATAGATCATAATACGTCTGGTATTATCATTTATGGCCATAAAACTTCATAAAATGCAATATAACAAAAGGACAGACGAGAATAAATAACAATTTTAATATAATTTTTTAAGATGTTTGAGAGTAAAGTGTTGCTACGCATATCTCTGCCCAACTGCTAGACTCGTCGATCCCTTCTCTATGTCAAAACGAGTCATTACCAGAAAAGCTTAGTATAAATACCGTAAGTAAAAATGTCATTAGCTCTTACATTTAGTCTAAATGTTTTGCATATACACTTTTAAAAAATCTATATTTTCTCAGAAATCGATTATTCTCAGAAATTCTTAAAAGACCAAATTATTTATTTCTAATTTATTTCTAGAAGTTAAATAAATGAATTTTTAAATATTAAGTTTTTTTTAATAAAATAAAATATAATATATACAATAAAGAGAACACTAAGCAAAGAAAAACTTCAAAGGGGCATATTTTACGTAATTTTATAACTTTTTTGCGATTTTCACTTACAGTTAAGATCCAATTGATGGGCACCTTAAGTACTTCTCGAAGAGACAGGAAATAAACAGCGCACCATATGAGTGTAGATATAAAGGACGTTACCGCAACAAATAGAAACCAGTGTGTCGCACCTATATACGCAGGAGATGCGCATGCCATACATATTATGCCCAGACCCTGAAAAATGTATCACATGCTTTCCATTATCCACTTTGCGTAACAAATTTAACGAAACAAATATTTTTAATAATCGTAATACCAACAAAACAGTTTTTATGTTTAAATAATGAAGATTAGCATCTGCATCCACACACAGTTAATGGTATTCAACTTCCATATATTCAAATTTTTTGATTAATATTATATATATGTAAAATAAATAATTATACAATGAATGTACCTGTAGTATTAAAGTTTGTTTTGATAACAATAAAATATTTCTAAAAAATTTTAGAATAAAAATAAAATACACGAAAATAGTTGAAAAAAAATTTAAATTTATTTTATATTTGTTGTACGTACATATTTGTTTACATAAAAAAAAGACTATCGTTCATTAGTTTATTACAAGATTGTTTTTACTCTGTTTATGCTGCATTGTGTAGCTAAATTGATTTAATGAGGTTGAATTAACAAAACAAATCTAAAATAAATTTATTTTGCATGGAATAATTTGTTTCTTTAATTTCTAGAAAATTTAATTTATTTTTTTTTTGTATATACAATGCTTTATATTTTTTCGATATTTTATTCATTTATTCTATACGGTCGAACAATTAAGTTTCGCTTCGCATTTCCGAACGTTTGATCCGTTTGTGTTACCATTTTAGGGGGTTATTCATGACTCAATACTCCACATGTGGTGCAAGTTTTAAATTATTTGGTTCAATAGTTGATGAGATACAGTTACGCAAAGTAGTGTTACAAAATTTTATTTAAAAATCGGTGTAATGGAAAGGAATGCTTGATAACGCGCCAACATTAAATTCTGTGTTAAATTAGAAAAATCTCCAATAGGAACGTTACAAATGATTCAACAAGCCTAAGGAGAGTTATTATGCATAAGAGTAATGTTTCGAAGATACAGATGACATAAAAAAAAACGTGAATCAAATTTTGAAAGATCTTGCTTCAGAAGACTAGGCTTGCTGAATCATTTGTAAAGTAACGTTTCTGTTGGAGACTTCATTAATTTAATGCAGAATTTAATGTTGGCGCGTTGTCAAGCGTTCCTCCATTACCGACTTTTAAACAAAATTTTGTAACACAACTTTGCATAAGAATAATGTTTCGAAGATACAGATGACATAAAAAAAAACGTGAATCAAATTTTGACACAACTATATCTCATTAACTATTAAACCAAATAATTTAAAACTTTCATTACATTGAGTATTAAGTTGTGAATAAATGGCAGCACAAACGGATCAAACGTTTGGAAATGCGAAGCGAGTCTCGAAACTTAATTGTTCGACCGTGTATATTATATAACTATTATATTCTATATAACATTATTTTCTAAAACATTAATGCCGTCTTGACATTAATTAAATTAAATAATAAATTAATTAATTAAATCATGTTATATGTATTATTACAACATACATACATTTTATATTTATTGCACAATATATGTATACAATTAATTATATATAATAAGTTATATGCAATTTGCCATCCCCCAAAATATTTTTCGGCCACTCGTCGAATTATTGTATCTTACCTTATCAATTCATACAATCTTAAAATTTGATGGAAATACTTGCATAAAGAAAAGGAAGAAAAAGCTATACAAAATGTAAAGAATTCGTAAATGCCAAATTCTCTTAAGAGAAATAATTTCAAGTATTTCCATTAAATTTTAAAATGGTTTCTTCTCTATTATGCTTTGCATTTCATCCCTGATTTTATAAAACTTTTGCAAATACATATTAATTATTTTTTCATCTACTATCATTTCATGTCTTTGTTTTGAGTTTTGGTCTCTTTCTTTCAAATTGTGATCATAATCAAAGAATTCGAGAGAAACAAAATCATCAAAATATTTGTCTCGAAATGCAACTTTGTCCCTTCCTTTGTTCATTTTGATATTTCTCTCTTCAGTTAAACGAATCAGCGGCGATCTTTTTTTTTCCAATTCTTGTGATACAAATTTCTTCTTCTCTGAAAGAACCTTTTTCATCCTTTCTTGCTGTCGCAGTTTCCACATAATATCTTTAGATTTTGGCATTTTACGTATTTTCTCTTCAGCTTCCAATCTTAGTCGTTCCTCATGTTCTCTGTGAAGTTTTATCCTTGTCATTTCAAGTTTTAATCTGCGTTCCTCGTCCGCTCTTGCTTGCCTTCTAGCAACGATGGTCGGATCGTTTTGGAGAAAATCTTTCTGCCACGAAGAAAATATTTTTTTTCTTCTTACTTCTCTCCATATATATTCTTCGAACCAGTCCACTTTTTTAAGTATATCATCTTTAATCTCCGCTAGTTCTTCAAAAATACGAAAGACGCTGTTGCAATCACCAGCGCCGATTAGTTTGAAGTCTTGTTTACACAATCCCCGAAGTGACAAAAGAGTTATGGGCTTTCTTGAAATAGTTTGCATGAGCACTGGTTTGTTTGCCTTCCTTTCGATATCCCAAATTTCCAGATCGCCCAGACTAGTACCCATTAGGAACATTCCTGGATGATTACTCCAGCAACATGCGGTATACGCCCAATTGGATTTTCGTCTGAACACTGGAAAGTTTAAGTGATCGTCTTTCCAAATAGCAAAAATGTGACCGCCCATCGTTAGCAGAATGTCCGAAAAATGCGGCGATCGTAAAATCGCTGCAACAGGACCATTGTGCGCAAAAGTGCAATCTAGAAGTTTGCACTCATCTACACTGGATGTTTCCACGTCAAACATCTGGCTCTCCCAGGTGCAACAAACGAAGTGTCCCTGCGTCGTACCAAACCATAATCTCTTCGTGCCATCTTTACCCGTGAAATCCAACTCATCATAACGATTACCGCCTTCTTGAAAAATTCTGACTGATGGAAGACACAAATAAAGAGGTGTGAAAAATGGATCGTTATTAGGTCGAACATTCAAGCGATATGTCGGTCGAAAAAATTCATCAAGAATCTTGCAATCATTTGGTTTCAATTGGGAGATAATGGAGTATCTCAAAAGATCCCAAATAGCAACGGTACCGTCCTCGGAAATCGTCATGAACTGACAACTCATACAAGTGGATAGTTTCGTTAGTTTTCCGGATGGTTCTATTCTGTAATTATCAGGAAGCCATTGTATTTGACGAATTGGCAATTCGTGTGAATAATTTCGATCAGACACTATCGCTACAACATCTTGAATGCAAAACTCGAGCTTGATATCAGCTCGATTTGCTATTTGTTTGTGAATATTCCAAACAACTACTTGTCCCGATGCGGAACCGCCGATTAAAAAGTCACCGTTTGTCGGGCAAAAGGAAATACAGTAAATTTCCTGGTCGCATCGCAATAACAGTCGTGGTCGAAGAGAGTCGGTGAGAGACCATAACAATACTATTGGCTCCGTTTTTGACATAATGTTATACTTGATATCCGACGAGAAACGGGTAACTTCCCGCAATGGTATGGTAACGTAGGAAATAGCTACATAATCGATAAGACACGGATGCCAGGAAACGTCGGAAATAACCTTGCCTATCGTCAAGCGTAAATCGACAAGGGAGGATCGGTCTACGTAAGTGATTTTATCTTGTAGCCGAATTATTTCAAACTCTTGCTGTGCAAGCGTCTCGATATCATCTATGTGTACGTTTACGACCGTGTTATAGCATACGGCATCAATCATTACTTGCGCGTGATCTTCCAAGAAGAGCGCCAATAAACTTTTGCTCTCCATTGGTTTCTTTTCCATCTTGACATCAAACATCTCTTTAGACCCCTTGCTCTCTTTCTTCTCTTCCAACTCCTCCGATTTTTCCTCAATTGATTCTTTTTCCTTCTTTCCAAATTCACCATTATCAATATCCAGTCTTAGAGTATCTTCGTAGACATATTGAGTCCAGGCGTTCTTGGGATAACCAGGATAAGTTTGCACTTGGATTTCTCGAGACTCGAAGTGGGTTTGGATCATTCTAGAAATGCATTTCTTTTCGATATTCTCGAATTCCTCGTATGGAATTAATTCTACGTAACTATCCCAAGATTTCTCTGAAAATCTATCGCAAAGATTTCGATTTAAGCCTAAAGATTTGATTGGAAAGCATATTTGCATCTCGAAAAATGCTCTCGTATTTCTGGTTAAATTCCTATCTAACGCTGTCTCACTTCCGAGCGACTTCCAGGATCTGCCGGTCTTCCTAATTTTGTGGATAATTTTACTCCAGATTCTCTTGCTGATGTCGGCGTTTCTTTTCACTATCGCTGATTTTGCATCTTCCGTCAAGCAGATGACAAAATCACGAGCAATCAATCGAGTTGATGAATAACCCATGAGGAAAGTATCGCTATTATAAGCTTCAATCTTGTCTCGATATGACTCCAGCGATGAGCCCGTTATATTGGCAAATCTCCAAACAGTTTCTCGCGGCACATAGGCCCAAGGATATTCCAGAAATACATGCTCGCCGACCAAACAACCCAAATCTCGCTGAATTTCGGGAGCGAGGCTAATGTGCTGCACATTTTCGATTTTTTCGTCATGTAGAATCCAACTCGGAGATCGGCATTTGACCACTTTCCTCAACATTATTCTTATGGCTCGTAACGACAACATGTAATAATCATTCTGAGAGCAGCTTAGTCACAAATGGTTCACGATATCGATCAAACATTGCCATTTCTTGTGGTTTCCAAGTTCAGTTAGTACTCTGCGTTGATACCACTGCTT